>NW_024470566.1:0-274967 GCF_017639515.1 Carcharodon carcharias | reverse complement strand
TCTCAGTCAGGACAATAGATTCTCTGTCAGGGCAGTAGATTCTCTGTCAGGGGGCAGTAGATTCACAGTCAGGGCAGTAGATTCACAGTCAGGGGACAGTAGATTCTCAGTCAGTGGGCAGTAGATTCTCAGTCAGGGGTCATTAGATTCTCAGTCAGTGCAGTAGATTCTCTGTCAGTGCAGTAGATTCTCTGTCAGGGGGCAGTAGATTCACAGTCAGGGGTCAGTAGATTCTCAGTCAGGGCTGTAGATTTTCAGTCAGGGCAGTAGATTCCGTGTCGGGGGCAGTAGATTCTCAGCCAGGGGACAGTAGATTCTCAGTCAGGGGTCAGTAGATTCTCAGTCAGGACAGTAGATTCTCAGTCAGGGCAGTAGATTCTAAATCAGGACACTAGATTCTCAGTCAGGGCAGTAGATCCTCAATCAGGGGACAGTAGATTCTCAGTCAGGGCAGTCGATTCTCAGTCGGGGACAGTAGATTCTCATTCAGGGGTCAGTAGATTCTCTGTCAGGGGGCAGTAGATTCTCAGTCAGGGCAGTAGATTCTCAGTCAAGGGGCAGTAAATTCTCATTCAGGGCAGTAGATTCTCAGGGCAGTAGATTCTCAGTCAGGGGGCAGTAGATTCTCTGTCGTGGCAGTAGATTCTCTGTCAGGGGGCAGTAGGTTTGCAGTCAGGGCAGTAGGTTCTCAGTCAGAGGACAGTAGATTCTCAGTCAGTGGGCAGTAGTTTCTCAGTCAGGGGCCATTAGATTCTCAGTCAGGACAGTAGATTCTCTGTCAGGGGGCAGTAGATTCACAGTCAGGGCAGTAGATTCACAGTCAGGGGACAGTAGATTCTCAGTCAGTGGGCAGTAGATTCTCAGTCAGGGGTCATTAGATTCTCAGTCAGTGCAGTAGATTCTCTGTCAGGGCAGTAGATTCTCTGTCAGGGGGCAGTAGATTCACAGTCTGGGGTCAGTAGATTCTCAGTCAGGGCCGTAGATTCTCAGTCAGGGCAGTAGATTCCGTGTCAGGGTGCAGTAGATTCTCAGTCAGGGGACAGTTGATTCTCAGTCAGGGGTCAGTAGATTCTCAGTCAGGGCAGTAGATTCTCAATCAGGGCAGTAGATTCTCAATCAGGGCAGTAGATTCTCAGTCAGGGCAGTAGATCCTCAATCAGGGGACAGTAGATTCTCATTCAGGGCAGTCGATTCTCAGTCGGGGACAGTAGATTCTCAGTCAGGGGTCAGTAGATTCTCAGTCAGGGCAGTAGATTCTCTGTCAGGACAGTAGATTCTCTGTCAGGGGGCAGTAGATTCACTGTCAGGGGTCTGTAGATTCTCAGTCAGGGCAGTAGATTCTCAGTCAGGGGTCAACAGATTCTCAGTCATGGCAGTAGATTCTCAGTCAGCGGGCAGTAGATTCTCATTCAGTGCAGTAGATTCTCAGTCAGGGGGCTGTAGATTCTCAGTCAGGGCAGTAGATTCTCAGTCAGGGGACAGTAGATCCTCAGCCAGTGCAGTAGATTCACAGTCAAGGAAGAGTAGATTCTAAGTCAGGGCATTAGATTCTCAGTCGGGGACAGTAGATTCTCAGTCAGGGGGCAGTAGATTCTCCGTCAGGGGGTAGTAGATTCTCAGTCTGGGCAGTAGATTCTCAGTCAGGGCAGTACATTCTCAGTCAGGGTACAGTAGATTCTCAGTCAGGGGTCATTAGATTCTCAGACAGGGGTCAGTAGATTCTCAGTCAGCGGGCAGTAGATTCTCAGTCAGGGCAGTAGATTATCAGTCAGGGCAGTAGATTCTCTGACAGGGGGCAGTAGTTTCTCTGTCAGGGCAGAAGATTCTCTGTTGGGTGCAGTAGATTCTCAGTCAGGGCAGTAGATTCCCAGCCATGGCAGTAGATTCTCAGTCAGGTGACAGTAGATTCTCAGTCAGTGGCAGTAGATTCTCAGTCAGGGCAGTAGATTCTCAGTCACTGCGGTAGATACTCAGTCAAGGGGCAGTAGGTTCACAGTCAGGGCAGTAGATTCTAAGTCAATGCAGTAGATTCTCAGTCAGGGGTCAGTAGATTCTCAGTCAGGGCAGTAGATTCTCTGTCAGGGCAGTAGATTTTCTGTCAGGGGGCAGTAGATTCACAGTCAGGGTTCAGTAGATTCTCAGTCAGGGCTGTAGATTCTCAATCAGGGGACAGTAGATTCTCTGTCAGGGGGCAGTAGATTCACTGTCAGGGGTCAGTAGATTCTCAGTCAGGGGTCAACAGATTCTCAGTCATGGCATTAGATTCTCGGTCAGGGGACAGTAGATCCTCAGCCAGTGCAGTAGATTCACAGTCAAGGAAGAGTAGATTCTAAGTCAGGGCATTAGATTCTCAGTCGGGGACAGTAGATTCTCAGTCAGGGGGCAGTAGATTCTCCGTCAGGGGGTAGTAGATTCTCAGTCTGGGCAGTAGATTCTCAGTCAGGGCAGTACATTCTCAGTCAGGGTACAGTAGATTCTCAGTAGGGGAAGTAGATTCACAGTCAGGGGACAGTTGATTCTCAGTCAGGGCATTAGATTCTCAGTCAGGGGACAATCGATTCTCAGTCAGTGCAGTAGATTCTCAGTCAGGGGTCATTAGATTCTCAGACAGGGGTCAGTAGATTCTCAGTCAGCGGGCAGTAGATTCTCAGTCAGGGTAGTAGATTCTCAGTCAGGTGGCAGTAGATTCTCAGACAGGGCAGTAGATTCTCAGTCAGGGCAGTAGATTCTCATTCATGGCAGTAGATTCTCAGTCAGGGCAGTAGAATCTCAGTCAGGGCAGTAGATTATCAGTCAGGGCAGTAGATTCTCTGACAGGGGGCAGTAGTTTCTCTGTCAGGGCAGAAGATTCTCTGTTGGGTGCAGTAGATTCTCAGTCAGGGCAGTAGATTCCCAGCCATGGCAGTAGATTCTCAGTCAGGCGACAGTAGATTCTCAGTCAGTGGCAGTAGATTCTCAGTCAGGGCAGTAGATTCTCAGTCACTGCGGTAGATACTCAGTCAAGGGGCAGTAGGTTCACAGTCAGGGCAGTAGATTCTAAGTCAATGCAGTAGATTCTCAGTCAGGGGTCAGTAGATTCTCAGTCAGGGCAGTAGATTCTCTGTCAGGGCAGTAGATTTTCTGTCAGGGGGCAGTAGATTCACAGTCAGGGTTCAGTAGATTCTCAGTCAGGGCTGTAGATTCTCAATCAGGGGACAGTAGATTCTCTGTCAGGGGGCAGTAGATTCACTGTCAGGGGACAGTAGATTCTCAGTCAGGGCAGTAGATTTTCAGTCAGGGGTCAGTAGATTCTCATTCAGGGCAGTAGATTCTCAGTCAGGACAGCGGATTCTCAGTCAGGGGGCAGTAGATTCTCAGTCATGGCAGTAGATTCTCAGTCAGGGCATTAGATTCTCAGTCGGGGACAATCGATTCTCAGTCAGTGCAGTAGATTCTCAGTCAGGGGTCATTAGATTCTCAGACAGGGGTCAGTAGATTCTCAGTCAGCGGGCAGTAGATTCTCAGTCAGGGTAGTAGATTCTCAGTCAGGTGGCAGTAGATTCTCAGACAGGGCAGTAGATTCTCAGTCAGGGCAGTAGATTCTCATTCATGGCAGTAGATTCTCAGTCAGGGCAGTAGAATCTCAGTCAGGGCAGTAGATTATCAGTCAGGGCAGTAGATTCTCTGACAGGGGGCAGTAGTTTCTCTGTCAGGGCAGAAGATTCTCTGTTGGGTGCAGTAGATTCTCAGTCAGGGCAGTAGATTCCCAGCCATGGCAGTAGATTCTCAGTCAGGCGACAGTAGATTCTCAGTCAGTGGCAGTAGATTCTCAGTCAGGGCAGTAGATTCTCAGTCAGGGGATTGTAGATTCTCAGTCAGGGCAGTAGATTCTCAGTCACTGCAGTAGATTCTCAGTCACGGCGCTGGAGTTTCTCAGTCAGAGCTGTAGATTCTCAGTCAGGGGGTAGTAGATTCTCAGTCCGGGCTTTAGATTCTAAGTCAGGGGACAGTAGATTCTCAGTCAGGGGACAGTAGATTCTCAGTCAGGGCAGTAGATTCTCAGTCAGGGGGCAGTAGATTCTCAGTCAGGGCAGTAGATTCTCAGTCAGGGCAGTAGATTCGCAGTCAGGGCAGTAGATTCTCAGTCACTGCAGTAGATTCTCAGTCACGGGGCTGGAGTTTCTCAGTCAGAGCTGTAGATTCTCCGTCAGGGGGCAGTAGATTCTCAGTCCGGGCTTTAGATTCTCAGTCAGGGGACAGTAGATTCTCAGTCAGGTGCAGTAGCTTCTCAATCAGGGCATTAGATTCACAGTCACTGTGGTAGATACTCAGTCAAGGGGCAGTAGATTCAATGTCAGGGCAGTAGATTCTAAGTCAATGCAGTAGATTCTCAGTCAGGGGACAGTAGTTTCTCAGTCAGGGCAGTAGATTCACAGTCAGGGTTCAGTAGATTCTCAGTCAGGGGAAAGTAGATTCTCAGTCAGGACAGTAGATTTTCAGCCAGGGGTCAGTAGATTCTCATTCAGGGCATTAGATTTTAAGTCAGGGGGCATTAGATTCTCAGTCAGGGCAGTAGATTCTCAGTTTGGGCAGCAGATTCTCAGTCAGGGGGCAGTAGATTCTCAGTCATGGCAGTAGATTCTCAGTCAGGGGACAGTAGATTCTCAGTCAGGGGACAGTAGATTCTCAGTCAGGGCAGTAGATTCTCAGTCAGGGGGCAGTAGATTCTCAGTCAGGGCAGTAGATTCTCAGTCAGGGCAGTAGATTCGCAGTCAGGGCAGTAGATTCTCAGTCACTGCAGTAGATTCTCAGTCACGGGGCTGGAGTTTCTCAGTCAGAGCTGTAGATTCTCCGTCAGGGGGCAGTAGATTCTCAGTCCGGGCTTTAGATTCTCAGTCAGGGGACAGTAGATTCTCAGTCAGGTGCAGTAGCTTCTCAATCAGGGCATTAGATTCACAGTCACTGTGGTAGATACTCAGTCAAGGGGCAGTAGATTCAATGTCAGGGCAGTAGATTCTAAGTCAATGCAGTAGATTCTCAGTCAGGGGACAGTAGTTTCTCAGTCAGGGCAGTAGATTCACAGTCAGGGTTCAGTAGATTCTCAGTCAGGGGAAAGTAGATTCTCAGTCAGGACAGTAGATTTTCAGCCAGGGGTCAGTAGATTCTCATTCAGGGCATTAGATTTTAAGTCAGGGGGCATTAGATTCTCAGTCAGGGCAGTAGATTCTCAGTTTGGGCAGCAGATTCTCAGTCAGGGGGCAGTAGATTCTCAGTCATGGCAGTAGATTCTCAGTCAGGGGACAGTAGATTCTCAGTCAGGGCAGTAGATTCTCAGTCAGGGGGCAGTAGATTCTCAGTCAGGGCAGTAGATTCTCAGTCAGGGGACAGTAGATTTTCAGTCTTGGGGTCTGTAGATTGTCTGTCAGGGGCAGTAGATTCTCAGTCAGGGGGCAGTAGATTCTCAGTCAGGGGGCAGTAGATTCTAAGTCAATGCAGTAGACTTTCAGTCAGGGGACAGTAGATTCTCAGTCAGGGCAGTAGATTCACAGTCAGGGTTCAGTAGGTTCTCAGTCAGGGGACAGTAGATTCTCAGTCAGGGCAGTAGATTTTCAGTCAGGGGTCAGTAGATTCTCATTCAGGGCAGTAGATTCTCAGTCAGGGCAGCAGATTCTCAGTCAGGGGGCAGTAGATTCTCAGTCATGGCAGTAGATTCTCAGTCAGGGGACAGTAGATTCTCAGTCAGGGCAGTAGATTCTCATTCAGGGGACAGTAGATTCTCAGTCAGGGCAGTAGGTTCTCAGTCAGGGGACAGTAGATTCTCAGGCAAGGCAGTAGAATCTCAGTCGGGGCAGTAGATTATCAGTCATGGCAGTAGATTCTCTGACAGGGGGCAGTAGTTTCTCTGTCAGGGCAGAAGATTCTCTGTTGGGTGCAGTAGATTCTCAGTCAGGGCAGTAGATTCCCAGCCATGGCAGTAGATTCTCAGTCAGTGGCAGTAGATTCTCAGTCAGTGGCAGTAGATTCTCAGTCAGGGCAGTAGATTCTCAGTCACTGCGGTAGATACTCAGTCAAGGGGCAGTAGGTTCACAGTCAGGGCAGTAGATTCTAAGTCAATGCAGTAGATTCTCAGTCAGGGGACAGTAGATTCTCAGTCAGGGCAGTAGATTCTCAGTCAGGGGGCAGTAGATTCTCAGTCAGGGCAGTAGATTCACAGTCGGGGACAGTAGATTGTCAGTCAGTGGACAGTAGATTCTCAGTCAGGGCAGTAGATTCTCAGTCAGGGGGCAGTAGATTCTCAGTCAGGGCAGTAGATTCTCAGTCACTGCAGTAGATCCTCAGTCACAGGGCTGGTGTTTCTCAGTCAGAGCTGTAGATTCTCAGTCATGGCAGTAGATTATCAGTCCGGGGACAGTAGATTCTCAGTCAGTGGCATTAGATTCTCAGTCAGGGCAGTAGATTCTCAGTCACTGCGGTAGATACTCAGTCAAGGGGCAGTAGGTTCACAGTCAGGGCAGTAGATTCTAAGTCAATGCAGTAGATTCTCAGTCAGGGGACAGTAGATTCTCAGTCAGGGCAGTAGATTCTCAGTCAGGGGGCAGTAGATTCTCAGTCAGGGCAGTAGATTCACAGTCGGGGACAGTAGATTGTCAGTCAGTGGACAGTAGATTCTCAGTCATGGGACAGTAGATTCTCAGTCAGGGCAGTAGATTCTCAGTCAGGGGGCAGTAGATTCTCAGTCAGGGCAGTAGATTCACAGTCGGGGACAGTAGATTGTAAGTCAGTGGACAGTAGCTTCTCAGTCAGGGCAGTAGATTCTCAGTCAGGGGGCAGTAGATTCTCAGTCAGGGCAGTAGATTCTCAGTCAGGGCAGTAGATTCGCAGTCAGGGCAGTAGATTCTCAGTCACTGCAGTAGATTCTCAGTCACGGGGCTGGAGTTTCTCAGTCAGAGCTGTAGATTCTCCGTCAGGGGGCAGTAGATTCTCAGTCCGGGCTTTAGATTCTCTGTCAGGGGACAGTAGATTCTCAGTCAGGTGCAGTAGCTTCTCAATCAGGGCATTAGATTCACAGTCACTGTGGTAGATACTCAGTCAAGGGGCAGTAGATTCAATGTCAGGGCAGTAGATTCTAAGTCAATGCAGTAGATTCTCAGTCAGGGGACAGTAGTTTCTCAGTCAGGGCAGTAGATTCACAGTCAGGGTTCAGTAGATTCTCAGTCAGGGGAAAGTAGATTCTCAGTCAGGACAGTAGATTTTCAGCCAGGGGTCAGTAGATTCTCATTCAGGGCATTAGATTTTAAGTCAGGGGGCATTAGATTCTCAGTCAGGGCAGTAGATTCTCAGTTAGGGCAGCAGATTCTCAGTCAGGGGGCAGTAGATTCTCAGTCATGGCAGTAGATTCTCAGTCAGGGGACAGTAGATTCTCAGTCAGGGCAGTAGATTCTCAGTCAGGGGGCAGTAGATTCTCAGTCATGGCAGTAGATTCTCAGTCAGGGGACAGTAGATTCTCATTCAGGGGACAGTAGATTCTCAGTCAGGGCAGTAGATTCTCAGTCAGGGGGCAGTAGATTCTCAGTCAGGGCAGTAGATTCTCAGTCAGGGCAGTAGATTCGCAGTCAGGGCAGTAGATTCTCAGTCACTGCAGTAGATTCTCAGTCACGGGGCTGGAGTTTCTCAGTCAGAGCTGTAGATTCTCCGTCAGGGGGCAGTAGATTCTCAGTCCGGGCTTTAGATTCTCAGTCAGGGGACAGTAGATTCTCAGTCAGGTGCAGTAGCTTCTCAATCAGGGCATTAGATTCACAGTCACTGTGGTAGATACTCAGTCAAGGGGCAGTAGATTCAATGTCAGGGCAGTAGATTCTAAGTCAATGCAGTAGATTCTCAGTCAGGGGACAGTAGTTTCTCAGTCAGGGCAGTAGATTCACAGTCAGGGTTCAGTAGATTCTCAGTCAGGGGAAAGTAGATTCTCAGTCAGGACAGTAGATTTTCAGCCAGGGGTCAGTAGATTCTCATTCAGGGCATTAGATTTTAAGTCAGGGGGCATTAGATTCTCAGTCAGGGCAGTAGATTCTCAGTTTGGGCAGCAGATTCTCAGTCAGGGGGCAGTAGATTCTCAGTCATGGCCGTAGATTCTCAGTCAGGGGACAGTAGATTCTCAGTCAGGGCAGTAGATTCTCAGTCAGGGGGCAGTAGATTCTCAGTCAGGGCAGTAGATTCTCAGTCAGGGGACAGTAGATTTTCAGTCTTGGGGTCTGTAGATTGTCTGTCAGGGGCAGTAGATTCTCAGTCAGGGGGCAGTAGATTCTCAGTCAGGGGGCAGTAGATTCTAAGTCAATGCAGTAGACTTTCAGTCAGGGGACAGTAGATTCTCAGTCAGGGCAGTAGATTCACAGTCAGGGTTCAGTAGGTTCTCAGTCAGGGGACAGTAGATTCTCAGTCAGGGCAGTAGATTTTCAGTCAGGGGTCAGTAGATTCTCATTCAGGGCAGTAGATTCTCAGTCAGGGCAGCAGATTCTCAGTCAGGGGGCAGTAGATTCTCAGTCATGGCAGTAGATTCTCAGTCAGGGGACAGTAGATTCTCAGTCAGGGCAGTAGATTCTCATTCAGGGGACAGTAGATTCTCAGTCAGGGCAGTAGGTTCTCAGTCAGGGGACAGTAGATTCTCAGGCAAGGCAGTAGAATCTCAGTCGGGGCAGTAGATTATCAGTCATGGCAGTAGATTCTCTGACAGGGGGCAGTAGTTTCTCTGTCAGGGCAGAAGATTCTCTGTTGGGTGCAGTAGATTCTCAGTCAGGGCAGTAGATTCCCAGCCATGGCAGTAGATTCTCAGTCAGTGGCAGTAGATTCTCAGTCAGTGGCAGTAGATTCTCAGTCAGGGCAGTAGATTCTCAGTCACTGCGGTAGATACTCAGTCAAGGGGCAGTAGGTTCACAGTCAGGGCAGTAGATTCTAAGTCAATGCAGTAGATTCTCAGTCAGGGGACAGTAGATTCTCAGTCAGGGCAGTAGATTCTCAGTCAGGGGGCAGTAGATTCTCAGTCAGGGCAGTAGATTCACAGTCGGGGACAGTAGATTGTCAGTCAGTGGACAGTAGATTCTCAGTCAGGGCAGTAGATTCTCAGTCAGGGGGCAGTAGATTCTCAGTCAGGGCAGTAGATTCTCAGTCACTGCAGTAGATCCTCAGTCACAGGGCTGGTGTTTCTCAGTCAGAGCTGTAGATTCTCAGTCATGGCAGTAGATTCTCAGTCCGGGGACAGTAGATTCTCAGTCAGTGGCATTAGATTCTCAGTCAGGGCAGTAGATTCTCAGTCACTGCGGTAGATACTCAGTCAAGGGGCAGTAGGTTCACAGTCAGGGCAGTAGATTCTAAGTCAATGCAGTAGATTCTCAGTCAGGGGACAGTAGATTCTCAGTCAGGGCAGTAGATTCTCAGTCAGGGGGCAGTAGATTCTCAGTCAGGGCAGTAGATTCACAGTCGGGGACAGTAGATTGTCAGTCAGTGGACAGTAGATTCTCAGTCAGGGGACAGTAGATTCTCAGTCAGGGCAGTAGATTCTCAGTCAGGGGGCAGTAGATTCTCAGTCAGGGCAGTAGATTCACAGTCGGGGACAGTAGATTGTAAGTCAGTGGACAGTAGCTTCTCAGTCAGGGCAGTAGATTCTCAGTCAGGGGGCAGTAGATTCTCAGTCAGGGCAGTAGATTCTCAGTCAGGGCAGTAGATTCGCAGTCAGGGCAGTAGATTCTCAGTCACTGCAGTAGATTCTCAGTCACGGGGCTGGAGTTTCTCAGTCAGAGCTGTAGATTCTCCGTCAGGGGGCAGTAGATTCTCAGTCCGGGCTTTAGATTCTCTGTCAGGGGACAGTAGATTCTCAGTCAGGTGCAGTAGCTTCTCAATCAGGGCATTAGATTCACAGTCACTGTGGTAGATACTCAGTCAAGGGGCAGTAGATTCAATGTCAGGGCAGTAGATTCTAAGTCAATGCAGTAGATTCTCAGTCAGGGGACAGTAGTTTCTCAGTCAGGGCAGTAGATTCACAGTCAGGGTTCAGTAGATTCTCAGTCAGGGGAAAGTAGATTCTCAGTCAGGACAGTAGATTTTCAGCCAGGGGTCAGTAGATTCTCATTCAGGGCATTAGATTTTAAGTCAGGGGGCATTAGATTCTCAGTCAGGGCAGTAGATTCTCAGTTAGGGCAGCAGATTCTCAGTCAGGGGGCAGTAGATTCTCAGTCATGGCAGTAGATTCTCAGTCAGGGGACAGTAGATTCTCAGTCAGGGCAGTAGATTCTCAGTCAGGGGGCAGTAGATTCTCAGTCAGGGCAGTAGATTCTCAGTCAGGGGACAGTAGATTTTCAGTCATGGGGTCTGTAGATTGTCTGTCAGGGGCAGTAGATTCTCAGTCAGGGCAGTAGATTCTCAGTCAGGGGGCAGTAGATTCTAAGTCAATGCAGTAGACTTTCAGTCAGGGGACAGTAGATTCTCAGTCAGGGCAGTAGATTCACAGTCAGGGTTCAGTAGGTTCTCAGTCAGGGCAGTAGATTCTCATTCAGGGGACAGTAGATTCTCAGTCAGGGCAGTAGGTTCTCAGTCAGGGGACAGTAGATTCTCAGGCAAGGCTGTAGCATCTCAGTCAGGGCAGTAGATTCTCAGTCATGGCAGTAGATTCTCTGACAGGGGGCAGTAGTTTCTCTGTCAGGGCAGAAGATTCTCTGTTGGGTGCAGTAGATTCTCAGTCAGGGCAGTAGATTCCCAGCCATGGCAGTAGATTCTCAGTCAGTGGCAGTAGATTCTCAGTCAGTGGCAGTAGATTCTCAGTCAGGGCAGTAGATTCTCAGTCACTGCGGTAGATACTCAGTCAAGGGGCAGTAGGTTCACAGTCAGGGCAGTAGATTCTAAGTCAATGCAGTAGATTCTCAGTCAGGGGACAGTAGATTCTCAGTCAGGGCAGTAGATTCACAGTCAAGGGAATGTAGATTCTCAGTCAGGGGCCAGTAGATTCTGTCAGGGCCGAAGATTCTCAGTCAGGGGGCAGTAGATACTCAGTCAGGGCAGTAGATTCTCAGTCAGGGCATTAGATTCTCAGTCAAGGGGCTGTAAATTCTCAGTCAGGGCAGTAGATTCTCAGTCGTGGCAGTAGATTCTCTGTCGGGGGCAGTAGATTTGCAGTCAGGGCAGTAGCTTCTCAGTCAGGGGACAGTAGATTCTCAGTCAGGACAATAGATTCTCTGTCAGGGCAGTAGATTCTCTGTCAGGGGGCAGTAGATTCACAGTCAGGGCAGTAGATTCACAGTCAGGGGACAGTAGATTCTCAGTCAGTGGGCAGTAGATTCTCAGTCAGGGGTCATTAGATTCTCAGTCAGAGCAGTAGATTCTCTGTCAGTGCAGTAGATTCTCTGTCAGGGGGCAGTAGATTCACAGTCAGGGGTCAGTAGATTCTCAGTCAGGGCCGTAGATTTTCAGTCAGGGCAGTAGATTCCGTGTCGGGGGCAGTAGATTCTCAGCCAGGGGACAGTAGATTCTCAGTCAGGGGTCAGTAGATTCTCAGTCAGGGTAGTAGATTCTCAGTCAGGGCAGTAGATTCTAAATCAGGACACTAGATTCTCAGTCAGGGCAGTAGATCCTCAATCAGGGGACAGTAGATTCTCAGTCAGGGCAGTCGATTCTCAGTCGGGGACAGTAGATTCTCATTCAGGGGTCAGTAGATTCTCTGTCAGGGGGCAGTAGATTCTCAGTCAGGGCAGTAGATTCTCAGTCAAGGGGCAGTAAATTCTCATTCAGGGCAGTAGATTCTCAGGGCAGTAGATTCTCAGTCAGGGGGCAGTAGATTCTCTGTCGTGGCAGTAGATTCTCTGTCAGGGGGCAGTAGGTTTGCAGTCAGGGCAGTAGGTTCTCAGTCAGAGGACAGTAGATTCTCAGTCAGTGGGCAGTAGTTTCTCAGTCAGGGGTCATTAGATTCTCAGTCAGGACAGTAGATTCTCTGTCAGGGCAGTAGATTCTCTGTCAGGGGGCAGTAGATTCACAGTCAGGGCAGTAGATTCACAGTCAGGGGACAGTAGATTCTCAGTCAGTGGGCAGTAGATTCTCAGTCAGGGGTCATTAGATTCTCAGTCAGTGCAGTAGATTCTCTGTCAGTGCAGTAGATTCTCTGTCAGGGGGCAGTAGATTCACAGTCTGGGGTCAGTAGATTCTCAGTCAGGGCCGTAGATTCTCAGTCAGGGCAGTAGATTCCGTGTCAGGGGGCAGTAGATTCTCAGTCAGGGGACAGTTGATTCTCAGTCAGGGGTCAGTAGATTCTCAGTCAGGGCAGTAGATTCTCAATCAGGGCAGTAGATTCTCAATCAGGGCAGTAGATTCTCAGTCAGGGCAGTAGATCCTCAATCAGGGGACAGTAGATTCTCATTCAGGGCAGTCGATTCTCAGTCGGGGACAGTAGATTCTCAGTCAGGGGTCAGTAGATTCTCAGTCAGGGCAGTAGATTCTCTGTCAGGGCAGTAGATTTTCTGTCAGGGGGCAGTAGATTCACAGTCAGGGTTCAGTAGATTCTCAGTCAGGGCTGTAGATTCTCAATCAGGGGACAGTAGATTCTCTGTCAGGGGGCAGTAGATTCACTGTCAGGGGTCTGTAGATTCTCAGTCAGGGCAGTAGATTCTCAGTCAGGGGTCAACAGATTCTCAGTCATGGCAGTAGATTCTCAGTCAGCGGGCAGTAGATTCTCATTCAGGGCAGTAGATTCTCAGTCAGGGGGCTGTAGATTCTCAGTCAGGGCAGTAGATTCTCAGTCAGGGGACAGTAGATCCTCAGCCAGTGCAGTAGATTCACAGTCAAGGAAGAGTAGATTCTAAGTCAGGGCATTAGATTCTCAGTCGGGGACAGTAGATTCTCAGTCAGGGGGCAGTAGATTCTCCGTCAGGGGGTAGTAGATTCTCAGTCTGGGCAGTAGATTCTCAGTCAGGGCAGTACATTCTCAGTCAGGGTACAGTAGATTCTCAGTAGGGGAAGTAGATTCACAGTCAGGGGACAGTTGATTCTCAGTCAGGGCATTAGATTCTCAGTCAGGGGACAATCGATTCTCAGTCAGTGCAGTAGATTCTCAGTCAGGGGTCATTAGATTCTCAGACAGGGGTCAGTAGATTCTCAGTCAGCGGGCAGTAGATTCTCAGTCAGGGTAGTAGATTCTCAGTCAGGTGGCAGTAGATTCTCAGACAGGGCAGTAGATTCTCAGTCAGGGCAGTAGATTCTCATTCATGGCAGTAGATTCTCAGTCAGGGCAGTAGAATCTCAGTCAGGGCAGTAGATTATCAGTCAGGGCAGTAGATTCTCTGACAGGGGGCAGTAGTTTCTCTGTCAGGGCAGAAGATTCTCTGTTGGGTGCAGTAGATTCTCAGTCAGGGCAGTAGATTCCCAGCCATGGCAGTAGATTCTCAGTCAGGCGACAGTAGATTCTCAGTCAGTGGCAGTAGATTCTCAGTCAGGGCAGTAGATTCTCAGTCACTGCGGTAGATACTCAGTCAAGGGGCAGTAGGTTCACAGTCAGGGCAGTAGATTCTAAGTCAATGCAGTAGATTCTCAGTCAGGGGTCAGTAGATTCTCAGTCAGGGCAGTAGATTCTCTGTCAGGGCAGTAGATTTTCTGTCAGGGGGCAGTAGATTCACAGTCAGGGTTCAGTAGATTCTCAGTCAGGGCTGTAGATTCTCAATCAGGGGACAGTAGATTCTCTGTCAGGGGGCAGTAGATTCACTGTCAGGGGACAGTAGATTCTCAGTCAGGGCAGTAGATTTTCAGTCAGGGGTCAGTAGATTCTCATTCAGGGCAGTAGATTCTCAGTCAGGACAGCGGATTCTCAGTCAGGGGGCAGTAGATTCTCAGTCATGGCAGTAGATTCTCAGTCAGGGCATTAGATTCTCAGTCGGGGACAATCGATTCTCAGTCAGTGCAGTAGATTCTCAGGCAGGGGTCATTAGACTCTCAGACAGGGGTCAGTAGATTCTCAGTCAGCGGGCAGTAGATTCTCAGTCAGGGTAGTAGATTCTCAGTCAGGTGGCAGTAGATTCTCAGACAGGGCAGTAGATTCTCAGTCAGGGCAGTAGATTCTCATTCATGGCAGTAGATTCTCAGTCAGGGCAGTAGAATCTCAGTCAGGGCAGTAGATTATCAGTCAGGGCAGTAGATTCTCTGACAGGGGGCAGTAGTTTCTCTGTCAGGGCAGAAGATTCTCTGTTGGGTGCAGTAGATTCTCAGTCAGGGCAGTAGATTCCCAGCCATGGCAGTAGATTCTCAGTCAGGCGACAGTAGATTCTCAGTCAGTGGCAGTAGATTCTCAGTCAGGGCAGTAGATTCTCAGTCACTGCGCTAGATACTCAGTCAAGGGGCAGTAGGTTCACAGTCAGGGCAGTAGATTCTAAGTCAATGCAGTAGATTCTCAGTCAGGGGTCAGTAGATTCTCAGTCAGGGCAGTAGATTCTCTGTCAGGGCAGTAGATTTTCTGTCAGGGGGCAGTAGATTCACAGTCAGGGTTCAGTAGATTCTCAGTCAGGGCTGTAGATTCTCAATCAGGGGACAGAAGATTCTCTGTCAGGGGGCAGTAGATTCACTGTCAGGGGACAGTAGATTCTCAGTCAGGGCAGTAGATTTTCAGTCAGGGGTCAGTAGATTCTCATTCAGGGCAGTAGATTCTCAGTCAGGACAGCGGATTCTCAGTCAGGGGGCAGTAGATTCTCAGTCATGGCAGTAGATTCTCAGTCAGGGGACAGTAGATTCTCAGTCAGGGCAGTAGATTCTCATTCAGGGGACAGTAGATTCTCAGTCAGGGAAGTAGGTTCTCAGTCAGGGGACAGTAGATTCTCAGTCGGGGGCAGTAGAATCTCAGTCAGGGCAGTAGATTATCAGTCATGGCAGTAGATTCTCTGACAGGGGGCAGTAGTTTCTCTGTCAGGGCAGAAGATTCTCTGTTGGGTGCAGTAGATTCTCAGTCAGGGCAGTAGATTCCCAGCCATGGCAGTAGATTCTCAGTCAGTGGCAGTAGATTCTCAGTCAGTGGCAGTAGATTCTCAGTCAGGGCAGTAGATTCTCAGTCACTGCGGTAGATACTCAGTCAAGGGGCAGTAGGTTCACAGTCAGGGCAGTAGATTCTAAGTCAATGCAGTAGATTCTCAGTCAGGGGACAGTAGATTCTCAGTCAGGGCAGTAGATTCACAGTCAATGGAATGTAGATTCTCAGTCAGGGGCCAGTAGATTCTGTCAGGGCCGAAGATTCTCAGTCAGGGGGCAGTAGATACTCAGTCAGGGCAGTAGATTCTCAGTCAGGGCATTAGATTCTCAGTCAAGGGGCTGTAAATTCTCAGTCAGGGCAGTAGATTCTCAGTCATGGCAGTAGATTCTCTGTCGGGGGCAGTAGATTTGCAGTCAGGGCAGTAGCTTCTCAGTCAGGGGACAGTAGATTCTCAGTCAGGACAATAGATTCTCTGTCAGGGCAGTAGATTCTCTGTCAGGGGGCAGTAGATTCACAGTCAGGGCAGTAGATTCACAGTCAGGGGACAGTAGATTCTCAGTCAGTGGGCAGTAGATTCTCAGTCAGGGGTCATTAGATTCTCAGTCAGTGCAGTAGATTCTCTGTCAGTGCAGTAGATTCTCTGTCAGGGGGCAGTAGATTCACAGTCAGGGGTCAGTAGATTCTCAGTCAGGGCTGTAGATTTTCAGTCAGGGCAGTAGATTCCGTGTCGGGGGCAGTAGATTCTCAGCCAGGGGACAGTAGATTCTCAGTCAGGGGTCAGTAGATTCTCAGTCAGGACAGTAGATTCTCAGTCAGGGCAGTAGATTCTAAATCAGGACACTAGATTCTCAGTCAGGGCAGTAGATCCTCAATCAGGGGACAGTAGATTCTCAGTCAGGGCAGTCGATTCTCAGTCGGGGACAGTAGATTCTCATTCAGGGGTCAGTAGATTCTCTGTCAGGGGGCAGTAGATTCTCAGTCAGGGCAGTAGATTCTCAGTCAAGGGGCAGTAAATTCTCATTCAGGGCAGTAGATTCTCAGGGCAGTAGATTCTCAGTCAGGGGCAGTAGATTCTCTGTCGTGGCAGTAGATTCTCTGTCAGGGGGCAGTAGGTTTGCAGTCAGGGCAGTAGGTTCTCAGTCAGAGGACAGTAGATTCTCAGTCAGTGGGCAGTAGTTTCTCAGTCAGGGGCCATTAGATTCTCAGTCAGGACAGTAGATTCTCTGTCAGGGGGCAGTAGATTCACAGTCAGGGCAGTAGATTCACAGTCAGGGGACAGTAGATTCTCAGTCAGTGGGCAGTAGATTCTCAGTCAGGGGTCATTAGATTCTCAGTCAGTGCAGTAGATTCTCTGTCAGGGCAGTAGATTCTCTGTCAGGGGGCAGTAGATTCACAGTCTGGGGTCAGTAGATTCTCAGTCAGGGCCGTAGATTCTCAGTCAGGGCAGTAGATTCCGTGTCAGGGTGCAGTAGATTCTCAGTCAGGGGACAGTTGATTCTCAGTCAGGGGTCAGTAGATTCTCAGTCAGGGCAGTAGATTCTCAATCAGGGCAGTAGATTCTCAATCAGGGCAGTAGATTCTCAGTCAGGGCAGTAGATCCTCAATCAGGGGACAGTAGATTCTCATTCAGGGCAGTCGATTCTCAGTCGGGGACAGTAGATTCTCAGTCAGGGGTCAGTAGATTCTCAGTCAGGGCAGTAGATTCTCTGTCAGGACAGTAGATTCTCTGTCAGGGGGCAGTAGATTCACTGTCAGGGGTCTGTAGATTCTCAGTCAGGGCAGTAGATTCTCAGTCAGGGGTCAACAGATTCTCAGTCATGGCAGTAGATTCTCAGTCAGCGGGCAGTAGATTCTCATTCAGTGCAGTAGATTCTCAGTCAGGGGGCTGTAGATTCTCAGTCAGGGCAGTAGATTCTCAGTCAGGGGACAGTAGATCCTCAGCCAGTGCAGTAGATTCACAGTCAAGGAAGAGTAGATTCTAAGTCAGGGCATTAGATTCTCAGTCGGGGACAGTAGATTCTCAGTCAGGGGGCAGTAGATTCTCCGTCAGGGGGTAGTAGATTCTCAGTCTGGGCAGTAGATTCTCAGTCAGGGCAGTACATTCTCAGTCAGGGTACAGTAGATTCTCAGTCAGGGGTCATTAGATTCTCAGACAGGGGTCAGTAGATTCTCAGTCAGCGGGCAGTAGATTCTCAGTCAGGGTAGTAGATTCTCAGTCAGGTGGCAGTAGATTCTCAGACAGGGCAGTAGATTCTCAGTCAGGGCAGTAGATTCTCATTCATGGCAGTAGATTCTCAGTCAGGGCAGTAGAATCTCAGTCAGGGCAGTAGATTATCAGTCAGGGCAGTAGATTCTCTGACAGGGGGCAGTAGTTTCTCTGTCAGGGCAGAAGATTCTCTGTTGGGTGCAGTAGATTCTCAGTCAGGGCAGTAGATTCCCAGCCATGGCAGTAGATTCTCAGTCAGGCGACAGTAGATTCTCAGTCAGTGGCAGTAGATTCTCAGTCAGGGCAGTAGATTCTCAGTCACTGCGCTAGATACTCAGTCAAGGGGCAGTAGGTTCACAGTCAGGGCAGTAGATTCTAAGTCAATGCAGTAGATTCTCAGTCAGGGGTCAGTAGATTCTCAGTCAGGGCAGTAGATTCTCTGTCAGGGCAGTAGATTTTCTGTCAGGGGGGCAGTAGATTCACAGTCAGGGTTCAGTAGATTCTCAGTCAGGGCTGTAGATTCTCAATCAGGGGACAGTAGATTCTCTGTCAGGGGGCAGTAGATTCACTGTCAGGGGACAGTAGATTCTCAGTCAGGGCAGTAGATTTTCAGTCAGGGGTCAGTAGATTCTCATTCAGGGCAGTAGATTCTCAGTCAGGACAGCGGATTCTCAGTCAGGGGGCAGTAGATTCTCAGTCATGGCAGTAGATTCTCAGTCAGGGCATTAGATTCTCAGTCGGGGACAATCGATTCTCAGTCAGTGCAGTAGATTCTCAGTCAGGGGTCATTAGATTCTCAGTCAGGGGGCAGTAGATTCTCAGTCAGCGGGCAGTAGATTCTCAGTCAGGGTAGTAGATTCTCAGTCAGGTGGCAGTAGATTCTCAGACAGGGCAGTAGATTCTCAGTCAGGGCAGTAGATTCTCATTCATGGCAGTAGATTCTCAGTCAGGGCAGTAGAATCTCAGTCAGGGCAGTAGATTATCAGTCAGGGCAGTAGATTCTCTGACAGGGGGCAGTAGTTTCTCTGTCAGGGCAGAAGATTCTCTGTTGGGTGCAGTAGATTCTCAGTCAGGGCAGTAGATTCCCAGCCATGGCAGTAGATTCTCAGTCAGGCGACAGTAGATTCTCAGTCAGTGGCAGTAGATTCTCAGTCAGGGCAGTAGATTCTCAGTCGGGGGCAGTAGATTCTCAGTCAGGGCAGTAGATTCTCAGTCACTGCAGTAGATCCTCAGTCACAGGGCTGGAGTTTCTCAGTCAGAGCTGTAGATTCTCAGTCATGGCCGTAGATTCTCAGTCCGGGCTTTAGATTCTCAGTCAGGGGACAGTAGATTCTCAGTCAGGTGCAGTAGCTTCTCAGTCAGGGCATTAGATTCTCAGTCACTGCGGTAGATACTCAGTCAAGGGGCAGTAGATTCACAGTCAGGGCAGTAGATACTAAGTCAATGCAGTAGATTCTCAGTCAGGGGACAGTAGATTCTCAGTCAGGGCAGTAGATTCTCAGTAAGGGCTGTAGATTCTCAGTCAGGGCAGTAGATTCTCAGTCAGGGGACATTAGATTCTCAGGGCAGTAGATGCTCAGTCGGGGGGGCGTATTTTCTCAGTCAGGGCAGTTGGTTCTCAATCAGGGGACAGTAGATTCTCGGTCATGGGCAATAGAATCTCAGTCAGTGCAGTAGATTCTCAGTCAGGGCAGTAGATTCTCTGTCAGGGGGCAGTAGTATCACTGTCAGGGCAGTAGATTCTCAGTCAGGGGATTGTAGATTCTCAGTCAGGGCAGTAGATTCTCAGTCACTGCAGTAGATTCTCAGTCACGGCGCTGGAGTTTCTCAGTCAGAGCTGTAGATTCTCAGTCAGGGGGTAGTAGATTCTCAGTCCGGGCTTTAGATTCTCAGTCAGGGGACAGTAGATTCTCAGTCAGGGGACAGTAGATTCTCAGTCAGGGCAGTAGATTCTCAGTCAGGGGGCAGTAGATTCTCAGTCAGGGCAGTAGATTCCCAGCCATGGCAGTAGATTCTCAGTCAGGGGACAGTAGATTCTCAGTCAGGGCAGTAGATTCTCAGTCAGGGCTGTAGATTCTCAGTCAGTGGTCAGTGGATTCTCAGTCAGGGCAGTAGATTCTCAGTCAGGGCAGTAGATTCTCAGACAGGGGGCAGTAGATACTCAGTCAGGGGTCAGTAGATCCTCAGTCAGCGGAAGGAACATTCTCTTTCAGGGGTCAGAAGTTTCTAAGTCAGGGCAGTAGATTCTCAGTCAGGTGGCAGTAGATTCTCAGTCAGGGCAGTAGATTCTCAGTCAGGGGACATTAGATTCTCAGGGCAGTAGATGCTCAGTCAGGGGGCGCGTAGATTCTCAGTCAGGGCAGTTGGTTCTCAATCAGGGGACAGTAGATTCTCGGTCATGGGCAATAGAATCTCAGTCAGTGCAGTAGATTCTCAGTCAGGGCAGTAGATTCTCTGTCAGGGGGCAGTAGTATCACTGTCAGGGCAGTAGATTCTCAGTCAGGGGACTGTAGATTCTCAGTCAGGGCAGTAGATTCTCAGTCACTGCAGTAGATTCTCAGTCACGGCGCTGGAGTTTCTCAGTCAGAGCTGTAGATTCTCAGTCAGAGGGTAGTAGATTCTCAGTCCGGGCTTTAGATTCTCAGTCAGGGGACAGTAGATTCTCAGTCAGGTGCAGTAGCTTCTCATTCAGGGCATTAGATTCTCAGTCACTGCGGTAGATACTCAGTCAAGGGGCAGTAGATTCACAGTCAGGGCAGTAGATACTAATTCAATGCAGTAGATTCTCAGTCAGGGGACAGTAGATTCTCAGTCAGGGCAGTAGATTCTCAGACAGGGGACAGTAGATCCTCAGTCAGCGGAAAGAACATTCTCTGTCAGGGGTCAGAAGTTTCTAAGTCAGGGCAGTAGATTCTCAGTCAGGTGGCAGTAGATTCTCAGTCAGGGCAGTAGATTCTCAGTCAGGGGACATTAGATTCTCAGGGCAGTAGATGTTCAGTCAGCGGGGCCGTAGATTCTCAGTCAGGGCAGTAGGTTCTCAGTCAGGGGACAGTAGATTCTCGGTCAGGGGAAGTAGAATCTCAGTCAGGACAGTAGATTCTCAGTCAGGGCAGTAGATTCTCTGTCAGGGGACAGTAGTATCAAATTCAGGGCAGTAGATTCTCTGTCAGGGGGCAGTAGTTTCACTGTCATGGCAGTAGATTCTCAGTCAGAGGACAGTAGATTCTCAGTCAGGGGACAGTAGATTCTCAGTCAGGGCAGTAGGTTCTCAGTCAGGGGGCAGTAGATTCTCAGGCAGGGCAGTAGAATCTTAGTCAGGGCAGTAGATTTTCAGTCAGGGCAATACTTTCTCTTTCGGGGGCAGTAGATTCTCAGTCAGGGCTGTAGATTCTCAGTCAGTCGTCAGTGGATTCTCAGTCAGGGCAGTAGATTCTAAGACTGGGGACAGTAGATACTCAGTCAGGGGTCAGTAGATCCTCAGTCAGGGGAAAGAACATTCTCAGTCAGTGGTCAGAATTTTGTCAGTCACGGCAGTAGATTCTCAGTCAAGGGGCAGTAGATTCTCAGTCAGGGCTGCTGATTCTCAGTCAGGGGACAGTAGATTCTCAGTCAGTGGCAGTAGATTCTCAGTCAGGGCAGTAGATTCTCAGTCACTGCGGTAGATTCTCAGTCAGTGGCAGTAGATTCTCAGTCAGGGCAGTAGATTCTCAGTCACTGCGGTAGATACTCAGTCAAGGGGCAGTAGGTTCACAGTCAGGGCAGTAGATTCTAAGTCAATGCAGTAGATTCTCAGTCAGGGGACAGTAGATTCTCAGTCAGGGCAGTAGATTCTCAGTCAGGGGGCAGTAGATTCTCAGTCAGGGCAGTAGATTCTCAGTCAGGGGGCAGTAGATTCTCAGTCAGGGCTGCAGATTCTCATTCAGTGGTCAGTGGATTCTCAGTCAGGGCAGTAGATTCTCAGTCTGGGCAGTAGATTCTCAGACAGGGGACAGTAGATTCTCAGTCAGGGCAGTAGATTCTCAGTCACTGCGGTAGATACTCAGTCAAGGGGCAGTAGGTTCACAGTCAGGGCAGTAGATTCTAAGTCAATGCAGTAGATTCTCAGTCAGGGGACAGTAGATTCTCAGTCAGGGCAGTAGATTCTCAGTCAGGGGGCAGTAGATTCTCAGTCAGGGCAGTAGATTCACAGTCGGGGACAGTAGATTGTCAGTCAGTGGACAGTAGATTCTCAGTCAGGGCAGTAGATTCTCTGTCAGGGGGCAGTAGATTCTCAGTCACTGCAGTAGATCCTCAGTCACAGGGCTGGAGTTTCTCAGTCAGAGCTGTAGATTCTCAGTCATGGCAGTAGATTCTCAGTCCGGGCTTTAGATTCTCAGTCAGGGGACAGTAGATTCTCAGTCAGGTGCAGTAGCTTCTCAGTCAGGGCATTAGATTCTCAGTCACTGCGGTAGATACTCAGTCAAGGGGCAGTAGATTCACAGTCAGGGCAGTAGATACTAAGTCAATGCAGTAGATTCTCAGTCAGGGGACAGTAGATTCTCAGTCAGGGCAGTAGATTCTCAGTAAGGGCTGTAGATTCTCAGTCAGGGCAGTAGATTCTCAGTCAGGGGACATTAGATTCTCAGGGCAGCAGATGCTCAGTCGGGGGGGCGTATTTTCTCAGTCAGGGCAGTTGGTTCTCAATCAGGGGACAGTAGATTCTCGGTCATGGGCAATAGAATCTCAGTCAGTGCAGTAGATTCTCAGTCAGGGCAGTAGATTCTCTGTCAGGGGGCAGTAGTATCACTGTCAGGGCAATAGATTCTCAGTCAGGGGATTGTAGATTCTCAGTCAGGGCAGTAGATTCTCAGTCACTGCAGTAGATTCTCAGTCACGGCGCTGGAGTTTCTCAGTCAGAGCTGTAGATTCTCAGTCAGGGGGTAGTAGATTCTCAGTCCGGGCTTTAGATTCTCAGTCAGGGGACAGTAGATTCTCAGTCAGGGGACAGTAGATTCTCAGTCAGGGCAGTAGATTCTCAGTCAGGGGGCAGTAGATTCTCAGTCAGGGCAGTAGATTCCCAGCCATGGCAGTAGATTCTCAGTCAGGGGACAGTAGATTCTCAGTCAGTGGCAGTAGATTCTCAGTCAGGGCAGTAGATTCTCAGTCACTGCGGTAGATACTCAGTCACGGGGCAGTAGGTTCACAGTCAGGGCAGTAGATTCTAAGTCAATGCAGTAGATTCTCAGTCAGGGGACAGTAGATTCTCAGTCAGGGCAGTAGATTCTCAGTCAGGGCAGTTGGTTCTCAATCAGGGGACAGTAGATTCTCGGTCATGGGCAATAGAATCTCAGTCAGTGCAGTAGATTCTCAGTCAGGGCAGTAGATTCTCTGTCAGGGGGCAGTAGTATCACTGTCAGGGCAGTAGATTCTCAGTCAGGGGATTGTAGATTCTCAGTCAGGGCAGTAGATTCTCAGTCACTGCAGTAGATTCTCAGTCACGGCGCTGGAGTTTCTCAGTCAGAGCTGTAGATTCTCAGTCAGGGGGTAGTAGATTCTCAGTCCGGGCTTTAGATTCTCAGTCAGGGGACAGTAGATTCTCAGTCAGGGGACAGTAGATTCTCAGTCAGGGCAGTAGATTCTCAGTCAGGGGGCAGTAGATTCTCAGTCAGGGCAGTAGATTCCCAGCCATGGCAGTAGATTCTCAGTCAGGGGACAGTAGATTCTCAGTCAGGGCAGTAGATTCTCAGTCAGGGCTGTAGATTCTCAGTCAGTGGTCAGTGGATTCTCAGTCAGGGCAGTAGATTCTCAGTCACTGCGGTAGATACTCAGTCACGGGGCAGTAGGTTCACAGTCAGGGCAGTAGATTCTAAGTCAATGCAGTAGATTCTCAGTCAGGGGACAGTAGATTCTCAGTCAGGGCAGTAGATTCTCAGTCAGGGCAGTTGGTTCTCAATCAGGGGACAGTAGATTCTCGGTCATGGGCAATAGAATCTCAGTCAGTGCAGTAGATTCTCAGTCAGGGCAGTAGATTCTCTGTCAGGGGGCAGTAGTATCACTGTCAGGGCAGTAGATTCTCAGTCAGGGGATTGTAGATTCTCAGTCAGGGCAGTAGATTCTCAGTCACTGCAGTAGATTCTCAGTCACGGCGCTGGAGTTTCTCAGTCAGAGCTGTAGATTCTCAGTCAGGGGGTAGTAGATTCTCAGTCCGGGCTTTAGATTCTCAGTCAGGGGACAGTAGATTCTCAGTCAGGGCAGTAGATTCTCAGTCAGGGGGCAGTAGATTCTCAGTCAGGGCAGTAGATTCCCAGCCATGGCAGTAGATTCTCAGTCAGGGGACAGTAGATTCTCAGTCAGGGCAGTAGATTCTCAGTCAGGGCTGTAGATTCTCAGTCAGTGGTCAGTGGATTCTCAGTCAGGGCAGTAGATTCTCAGTCAGGGCAGTAGATTCTCAGACAGGGGGCAGTAGATACTCAGTCAGGGGTCAGTAGATCCTCAGTCAGCGGAAGGAACATTGTCTTTCAGGGGTCAGAAGTTTCTAAGTCAGGGCAGTAGATTCTCAGTCAGGTGGCAGTAGATTCTCAGTCAGGGCAGTAGATTCTCAGTCAGGGGACATTAGATTCTCAGGGCAGTAGATGCTCAGTCAGGGGGCGCGTAGATTCTCAGTCAGGGCAGTTGGTTCTCAATCAGGGGACAGTAGATTCTCGGTCATGGGCAATAGAATCTCAGTCAGTGCAGTAGATTCTCAGTCAGGGCAGTAGATTCTCTGTCAGGGGGCAGTAGTATCACTGTCAGGGCAGTAGATTCTCAGTCAGGGGACTGTAGATTCTCAGTCAGGGCAGTAGATTCTCAGTCACTGCAGTAGATTCTCAGTCACGGCGCTGGAGTTTCTCAGTCAGAGCTGTAGATTCTCAGTCAGAGGGTAGTAGATTCTCAGTCCGGGCTTTAGATTCTCAGTCAGGGGACAGTAGATTCTCAGTCAGGTGCAGTAGCTTCTCATTCAGGGCATTAGATTCTCAGTCACTGCGGTAGATACTCAGTCAAGGGGCAGTAGATTCACAGTCAGGGCAGTAGATACTAATTCAATGCAGTAGATTCTCAGTCAGGGGACAGTAGATTCTCAGTCAGGGCAGTAGATTCTCAGACAGGGGACAGTAGATCCTCAGTCAGCGGAAAGAACATTCTCTGTCAGGGGTCAGAAGTTTCTAAGTCAGGGCAGTAGATTCTCAGTCAGGTGGCAGTAGATTCTCAGTCAGGGCAGTAGATTCTCAGTCAGGGGACATTAGATTCTCAGGGCAGTAGATGTTCAGTCAGGGGGGCCGTAGATTCTCAGTCAGGGCAGTAGGTTCTCAGTCAGGGGACAGTAGATTCTCGGTCAGGGGAAGTAGAATCTCAGTCAGGACAGTAGATTCTCAGTCAGGGCAGTAGATTCTCTGTCAGGGGACAGTAGTATCAAATTCAGGGCAGTAGATTCTCTGTCAGGGGGCAGTAGTTTCACTGTCATGGCAGTAGATTCTCAGTCAGAGGACAGTAGATTCTCAGTCAGGGGACAGTAGATTCTCAGTCAGGGCAGTAGGTTCTCAGTCAGGGGGCAGTAGATTCTCAGGCAGGGCAGTAGAATCTTAGTCAGGGCAGTAGATTTTCAGTCAGGGCAATAGATTCTCTTTCGGGGGCAGTAGATTCTCAGTCAGGGCTGTAGATTCTCAGTCAGTCGTCAGTGGATTCTCAGTCAGGGCAGTAGATTCTAAGACTGGGGACAGTAGATACTCAGTCAGGGGTCAGTAGATCCTCAGTCAGGGCAGTAGATTCACAGTCAGGGGACAGTAGATTCTCAGTCCGGGCTTTAGATTCTCAGTCAGGGGACAGTAGATTCTCAGTCAGGTGCAGTAGCTTCTCAGTCAGGGCATTAGATTCACAGTCACTGTGGTAGATACTCAGTCAAGGGGCAGTAGATTCAATGTCAGGGCAGTAGATTCTAAGTCAATGCAGTAGATTCTCAGTCAGGGGACAGTAGTTTCTCAGTCAGGGCAGTAGATTCACAGTCAGGGTTCAGTAGATTCTCAGTCAGGGGAAAGTAGATTCTCAGTCAGGACAGTAGATTTTCAGCCAGGGGTCAGTAGATTCTCATTCAGGGCATTAGATTTTAAGTCAGGGGGCATTAGATTCTCAGTCAGGGCAGTAGATTCTCAGTTAGGGCAGCAGATTCTCAGTCAGGGGGCAGTAGATTCTCAGTCATGGCAGTAGATTCTCAGTCAAGGGACAGTAGATTCTCAGTCAGGGCAGTAGATTCTCAGTCAGGGGGCAGTAGATTCTCAGTCAGGGCAGTAGATTCTCAGTCAGGGGAGAGTAGATTTTCAGTCATGGGGTCTGTAGATTGTCTGTCAGGGGCAGTAGATTCTCAGTCAGGGCAGTAGATTCTCAGTCAGGGGGCAGTAGATTCTAAGTCAATGCAGTAGACTTTCAGTCAGGGGACAGTAGATTCTCAGTCAGGGCAGTAGATTCACAGTCAGGCTTCAGTAGGTTCTCAGTCAGGGGACAGTAGATTCTCAGTCAGGGCAGTAGATTTTCAGTCAGGGGTCAGTAGATTCTCATTCAGGGCAGTAGATTCTCAGTCAGGGCAGCGGATTCTCAGTCAGGGGGCAGTAGATTCTCAGTCATGGCAGTAGATTCTCAGTCAGGGGACAGTAGATTCTCAGTCAGGGCAGTAGATTCTCATTCAGGGGACAGTAGATTCTCAGTCAGGGCAGTAGGTTCTCAGTCAGGGGACAGTAGATTCTCAGGCAAGGCAGTAGAATCTCAGTCAGGGCAGTAGATTATCAGTCATGGCAGTAGATTCTCTGACAGGGGGCAGTAGTTTCTCTGTCAGGGCAGAAGATTCTCTGTTGGGTGCAGTAGATTCTCAGTCAGGGCAGTAGATTCCCAGCCATGGCAGTAGATTCTCAGTCAGTGGCAGTAGATTCTCAGTCAGTGGCAGTAGATTCTCAGTCAGGGCAGTAGATTCTCAGTCACTGCGGTAGATACTCAGTCAAGGGGCAGTAGGTTCACAGTCAGGGCAGTAGATTCTAAGTCAATGCAGTAGATTCTCAGTCAGGGGACAGTAGATTCTCAGTCAGGGCAGTAGATTCTCAGTCAGGGGACAGTAGATTCTCAGTCAGGGCAGTAGGTTCTCAGTCAGGGGACAGTAGATTCTCAGGCAAGGCAGTAGAATCTCAGTCAGGGCAGTAGATTCTCAGTCATGGCAGTAGATTCCCAGCCAAGGCAGTAGATTCTCAGTCAGGGGACAGTAGATTCTCAGTCAGTGGCAGTAGATTCTCAGTCAGGGCAGTAGATTCTCAGTCACTGCGGTAGATACTCAGTCAAGGGGCAGTAGGTTCACAGTCAGGGCAGTAGATTCTAAGTCAATGCAGTAGATTCTCAGTCAGGGGACAGTAGATTCTCAGTCAGGGCAGTAGATTCTCAGTCAGGGGGCAGTAGATTCTCAGTCAGGGCAGTAGATTCACAGCCGGGGACAGTAGATTGTCAGTCAGTGGACAGTAGATTCTCAGTCAGGGCAGTAGATTCTCAGTCAGGGGGCAGTAGATTCTCAGTCTGGGCAGTAGATTCTCAGTCACTGCAGTAGATCCTCAGTCACAGGGCTGGAGTTTCTCAGTCAGAGCTGTAGATTCTCAGTCATGGCAGTAGATTCTCAGTCCGGGCTTTAGATTCTCAGTCAGTGGACAGTAGATTCTCAGTCAGGTGCAGTAGCTTCTCAGTCAGGGCATTAGATTCTCAGTCACTGCGGTAGATACTCAGTCAAGGGGCAGTAGATTCACAGTCAGGGCAGTAGATACTAAGTCAATGCAGTAGATTCTCAGTCAGGGGACAGTAGATTCTCAGTCAGGGCAGTAGATTCTCAGTCAGGGCTGTAGATTCTCAGTCAGTGGTCAGTGGATTCTCAGTCAGGGCAGTAGATTCTCAGTCAGGGCAGTAGATTCTCAGACAGGGGGCAGTAGATACTCAGTCAGGGGTCCGTAGATCCTCAGTCAGCGGAAAGAACATTCTCTTTCAGGGGTCAGAAGTTTCTAAGTCAGGGCAGTAGATTCTCAGTCAGGTGGCAGTAGATTCTCAGTCAGGGCAGTAGATTCTCAGTCAGGGGACATTAGATTCTCAGGGCAGTAGATGCTCAGTCAGGGGGCGCATAGATTCTCAGTCAGGGCAGTTGGTTCTCAATCAGGGGACAGTAGATTCTCGGTCATGGGCAATAGAATCTCAGTCAGTGCAGTAGATTCTCAGTCAGGGCAGTAGATTCTCTGTCAGGGGGCAGTAGTATCACTGTCAGGGCAGTAGATTCTCAGTCAGGGGACTGTAGATTCTCAGTCAGGGCAGTAGATTCTCAGTCACTGCAGTAGATTCTCAGTCACGGCGCTGGAGTTTCTCAGTCAGAGCTGTAGATTCTCAGTCAGAGGGTAGTAGATTCTCAGTCCGGGCTTTAGATTCTCAGTCAGGGGACAGTAGATTCTCAGTCAGGTGCAGTAGCTTCTCATTCAGGGCATTAGATTCTCAGTCACTGCGGTAGATACTCAGTCAAGGGGCAGTAGATTCACAGTCAGGGCAGTAGATTCTAAGTCAATGCAGTAGATTCTCAGTCAGGGGATAGTAGATTCTCAGTCAGGGCAGTAGATTCACAGTCAGGCGACAGTAGATTCTCTGTCAGGACAGCAGACTCTCTGTCAGGGGGCAGTAGTTTCACTGTCATGGCAGTAGATTCTCAGTCAGAGGACAGTAGATTCTCAGTCAGGGGACAGTAGATTCTCAGTCAGGGCAGTAGGTTCTCAGTCAGGGGGCAGTAGATTCTCAGGCAGGGCAGTAGAATCTTAGTCAGGGCAGTAGATTTTCAGTCAGGGCAATAGATTCTCTTTCGGGGGCAGTAGCTTCTCAGTCAGGGCTGTAGATTCTCAGTCAGTCGTCAGTGGATTCTCAGTCAGGGCAGTAGATTCTAAGACTGGGGACAGTAGATACTCAGTCAGGGGTCAGTAGATCCTCAGTCAGGGGAAAGAACATTCTCAGTCAGTGGTCAGAATTTTGTCAGTCACGGCAGTAGATTCTCAGTCAAGGGGCAGTAGATTCTCAGTCAGGGCTGCTGATTCTCAGTCAGGGGACAGTAGATTCTCAGTCAGTGGCAGTAGATTCTCAGTCAGGGCAGTAGATTCTCAGTCACTGCGGTAGATACTCAGTCAAGGGGCAGTAGGTTCACAGTCAGGGCAGTAGATTCTAAGTCAATGCAGTAGATTCTCAGTCAGGGGACAGTAGATTCTCAGTCAGGGCAGTAGATTCTCAGTCAGGGGGCAGTAGATTCTCAGTCAGGGCAGTAGATTCTCAGTCAGGGGGCAGTAGATTCTCAGTCAGGGCTGCAGATTCTCAGTCAGTGGTCAGTGGATTCTCAGTCAGGGCAGTAGATTCTCAGTCAGGGCAGTAGATTCTCAGACAGGGGACAGTAGATTCTCAGTCAGGGCAGTAGATTCTCAGTCAGTCGTCAGTGGATTCTCAGTCAGGGCAGTAGATTCTCTTTCGGGGGCAGTAGATTCTCAGTCAGGGCTGTAGATTCTCAGTCAGTCGTCAGTGGATTCTCAGTCAGGGCAGTAGATTCTAAGACTGGGGACAGTAGATACTCAGTCAGGGGTCAGTAGATCCTCAGTCAGGGGAAAGAACATTCTCAGTCAGTGGTCAGAATTTTGTCAGTCACGGCAGTAGATTCTCAGTCAAGGGGCAGTAGATTCTCAGTCAGGGCTGCTGATTCTCAGTCAGGGGACAGTAGATTCTCAGTCAGTGGCAGTAGATTCTCAGTCAGGGCAGTAGATTCTCAGTCACTGCGGTAGATACTCAGTCAAGGGGCAGTAGGTTCACAGTCAGGGCAGTAGATTCTAAGTCAATGCAGTAGATTCTCAGTCAGGGGACAGTAGATTCTCAGTCAGGGCAGTAGATTCTCAGTCAGGGGGCAGTAGATTCTCAGTCAGGGCAGTAGATTCTCAGTCAGGGGGCAGTAGATTCTCAGTCAGGGCTGCAGATTCTCAGTCAGTGGTCAGTGGATTCTCAGTCAGGGCAGTAGATTCTCAGTCAGGGCAGTAGATTCTCAGACAGGGGACAGTAGATTCTCAGTCAGGGCAGTAGATTCTCAGTCACTGCGGTAGATACTCAGTCAAGGGGCAGTAGGTTCACAGTCAGGGCAGTAGATTCTAAGTCAATGCAGTAGATTCTCAGTCAGGGGACAGTAGATTCTCAGTCAGGGCAGTAGATTCTCAGTCAGGGGGCAGTAGATTCTCAGTCAGGGCAGTAGATTCACAGTCGGGGACAGTAGATTGTCAGTCAGTGGACAGTAGATTCTCAGTCAGGGCAGTAGATTCTCTGTCAGGGGGCAGTAGATTCTCAGTCACTGCAGTAGATTCTCAGTCACGGCGCTGGAGTTTCTCAGTCAGAGCTGTAGATTCTCAGTCAGAGGGTAGTAGATTCTCAGTCCGGGCTTTAGATTCTCAGTCAGGGGACAGTAGATTCTCAGTCAGGTGCAGTAGCTTCTCATTCAGGGCATTAGATTCTCAGTCACTGCGGTAGATACTCAGTCAAGGGGCAGTAGATTCACAGTCAGGGCAGTAGATTCTAAGTCAATGCAGTAGATTCTCAGTCAGGGGATAGTAGATTCTCAGTCAGGGCAGTAGATTCACAGTCAGGCGACAGTAGATTCTCTGTCAGGACAGCAGACTCTCTGTCAGGGGGCAGTAGTTTCACTGTCATGGCAGTAGATTCTCAGTCAGAGGACAGTAGATTCTCAGTCAGGGGACAGTAGATTCTCAGTCAGGGCAGTAGGTTCTCAGTCAGGGGGCAGTAGATTCTCAGGCAGGGCAGTAGAATCTTAGTCAGGGCAGTAGATTTTCAGTCAGGGCAATAGATTCTCTTTCGGGGGCAGTAGCTTCTCAGTCAGGGCTGTAGATTCTCAGTCAGTCGTCAGTGGATTCTCAGTCAGGGCAGTAGATTCTAAGACTGGGGACAGTAGATACTCAGTCAGGGGTCAGTAGATCCTCAGTCAGGGGAAAGAACATTCTCAGTCAGTGGTCAGAATTTTGTCAGTCACGGCAGTAGATTCTCAGTCAAGGGGCAGTAGATTCTCAGTCAGGGCTGCTGATTCTCAGTCAGGGGACAGTAGATTCTCAGTCAGTGGCAGTAGATTCTCAGTCAGGGCAGTAGATTCTCAGTCACTGCGGTAGATACTCAGTCAAGGGGCAGTAGGTTCACAGTCAGGGCAGTAGATTCTAAGTCAATGCAGTAGATTCTCAGTCAGGGGACAGTAGATTCTCAGTCAGGGCAGTAGATTCTCAGTCAGGGGGCAGTAGATTCTCAGTCAGGGCAGTAGATTCTCAGTCAGGGGGCAGTAGATTCTCAGTCAGGGCTGCAGATTCTCAGTCAGTGGTCAGTGGATTCTCAGTCAGGGCAGTAGATTCTCAGTCAGGGCAGTAGATTCTCAGACAGGGGACAGTAGATTCTCAGTCAGGGCAGTAGATTCTCAGTCAGTCGTCAGTGGATTCTCAGTCAGGGCAGTAGATTCTCTTTCGGGGGCAGTAGATTCTCAGTCAGGGCTGTAGATTCTCAGTCAGTCGTCAGTGGATTCTCAGTCAGGGCAGTAGATTCTAAGACTGGGGACAGTAGATACTCAGTCAGGGGTCAGTAGATCCTCAGTCAGGGGAAAGAACATTCTCAGTCAGTGGTCAGAATTTTGTCAGTCACGGCAGTAGATTCTCAGTCAAGGGGCAGTAGATTCTCAGTCAGGGCTGCTGATTCTCAGTCAGGGGACAGTAGATTCTCAGTCAGTGGCAGTAGATTCTCAGTCAGGGCAGTAGATTCTCAGTCACTGCGGTAGATACTCAGTCAAGGGGCAGTAGGTTCACAGTCAGGGCAGTAGATTCTAAGTCAATGCAGTAGATTCTCAGTCAGGGGACAGTAGATTCTCAGTCAGGGCAGTAGATTCTCAGTCAGGGGGCAGTAGATTCTCAGTCAGGGCAGTAGATTCTCAGTCAGGGGGCAGTAGATTCTCAGTCAGGGCTGCAGATTCTCAGTCAGTGGTCAGTGGATTCTCAGTCAGGGCAGTAGATTCTCAGTCAGGGCAGTAGATTCTCAGACAGGGGACAGTAGATTCTCAGTCAGGGCAGTAGATTCTCAGTCACTGCGGTAGATACTCAGTCAAGGGGCAGTAGGTTCACAGTCAGGGCAGTAGATTCTAAGTCAATGCAGTAGATTCTCAGTCAGGGGACAGTAGATTCTCAGTCAGGGCAGTAGATTCTCAGTCAGGGGGCAGTAGATTCTCAGTCAGGGCAGTAGATTCACAGTCGGGGACAGTAGATTGTCAGTCAGTGGACAGTAGATTCTCAGTCAGGGCAGTAGATTCTCTGTCAGGGGGCAGTAGATTCTCAGTCACTGCAGTAGATCCTCAGTCACAGGGCTGGAGTTTCTCAGTCAGAGCTGTAGATTCTCAGTCATGGCAGTAGATTCTCAGTCCGGGCTTTAGATTCTCAGTCAGGGGACAGTAGATTCTCAGTCAGGTGCAGTAGCTTCTCAGTCAGGGCATTAGATTCTCAGTCACTGCGGTAGATACTCAGTCAAGGGGCAGTAGATTCACAGTCAGGGCAGTAGATACTAAGTCAATGCAGTAGATTCTCAGTCAGGGGACAGTAGATTCTCAGTCAGGGCAGTAGATTCTCAGTAAGGGCTGTAGATTCTCAGTCAGGGCAGTAGATTCTCAGTCAGGGGACATTAGATTCTCAGGGCAGTAGATGCTCAGTCGGGGGGGCGTATTTTCTCAGTCAGGGCAGTTGGTTCTCAATCAGGGGACAGTAGATTCTCGGTCATGGGCAATAGAATCTCAGTCAGTGCAGTAGATTCTCAGTCAGGGCAGTAGATTCTCTGTCAGGGGGCAGTAGTATCACTGTCAGGGCAGTAGATTCTCAGTCAGGGGATTGTAGATTCTCAGTCAGGGCAGTAGATTCTCAGTCACTGCAGTAGATTCTCAGTCACGGCGCTGGAGTTTCTCAGTCAGAGCTGTAGATTCTCAGTCAGGGGGTAGTAGATTCTCAGTCCGGGCTTTAGATTCTCAGTCAGGGGACAGTAGATTCTCAGTCAGGGGACAGTAGATTCTCAGTCAGGGCAGTAGATTCTCAGTCAGGGGGCAGTAGATTCTCAGTCAGGGCAGTAGATTCCCAGCCATGACAGTAGATTCTCAGTCAGGGCAGTAGATTCTCAGTCACTGCGGTAGATACTCAGTCACGGGGCAGTAGGTTCACAGTCAGGGCAGTAGATTCTAAGTCAATGCAGTAGATTCTCAGTCAGGGGACAGTAGATTCTCAGTCAGGGCAGTAGATTCTCAGTCAGGGGGCAGTAGATTCTCAGTCAGGGCAGTAGATTCACAGTCGGGGACAGTAGATTGTCAGTCAGTGGACAGTAGATTCTCAGTCAGTGGACAGTAGATTCTCAGTCAGGGCAGTAGATTCACAGTCGGGGACAGTAGATTGTCAGTCAGTGGACAGTAGCTTCTCAGTCAGGGCAGTAGATTCTCAGTCAGGGGGCAGTAGATTCTCAGTCAGGGCAGTAGATTTTCAGTCAGGGCAGTAGATTCGCAGTCAGGGCAGTAGATTCTCAGTCACTGCAGTAGATTCTCAGTCACGGGGCTGGAGTTTCTCAGTCAGAGCTGTAGATTCTCCGTCAGGGGGCAGTAGATTCTCAGTCCGGGCTTTAGATTCTCAGTCAGGGGACAGTAGATTCTCAGTCAGGTGCAGTAGCTTCTCAATCAGGGCATTAGATTCACAGTCACTGTGGTAGATACTCAGTCAAGGGGCAGTAGATTCAATGTCAGGGCAGTAGATTCTAAGTCAATGCAGTAGATTCTCAGTCAGGGGACAGTAGTTTCTCAGTCAGGGCAGTAGATTCACAGTCAGGGTTCAGTAGATTCTCAGTCAGGGGAAAGTAGATTCTCAGTCAGGACAGTAGATTTTCAGCCAGGGGTCAGTAGATTCTCATTCAGGGCATTAGATTTTAAGTCAGGGGCATTAGATTCTCAGTCAGGGCAGTAGATTCTCAGTTAGGGCAGCAGATTCTCAGTCAGGGGGCAGTAGATTCTCAGTCATGGCAGTAGATTCTCAGTCAAGGGACAGTAGATTCTCAGTCAGGGCAGTAGATTCTCAGTCAGGGGGCAGTAGATTCTCAGTCAGGGCAGTAGATTCTCAGTCAGGGGACAGTAGATTTTCAGTCATGGGGTCTGTAGATTGTCTGTCAGGGGCAGTAGATTCTCAGTCAGGGCAGTAGATTCTCAGTCAGGGGGCAGTAGATTCTAAGTCAATGCAGTAGACTTTCAGTCAGGGGACAGTAGATTCTCAGTCAGGGCAGTAGATTCACAGTCAGGGTTCAGTAGGTTCTCAGTCAGGGGACAGTAGATTCTCAGTCAGGGCAGTAGATTTTCAGTCAGGGGTCAGTAGATTCTCATTCAGGGCAGTAGATTCTCAGTCAGGGCAGCGGATTCTCAGTCAGGGGGCAGTAGATTCTCAGTCATGGCAGTAGATTCTCAGTCAGGGGACAGTAGATTCTCAGTCAGGGCAGTAGATTCTCATTCAGGGGACAGTAGATTCTCAGTCAGGGCAGTAGGTTCTCAGTCAGGGGACAGTAGATTCTCAGGCAAGGCAGTAGAATCTCAGTCAGGGCAGTAGATTATCAGTCATGGCAGTAGATTCTCTGACAGGGGGCAGTAGTTTCTCTGTCAGGGCAGAAGATTCTCTGTTGGGTGCAGTAGATTCTCAGTCAGGGCAGTAGATTCCCAGCCATGGCAGTAGATTCTCAGTCAGTGGCAGTAGATTCTCAGTCAGTGGCAGTAGATTCTCAGTCAGGGCAGTAGATTCTCAGTCACTGCGGTAGATACTCAGTCAAGGGGCAGTAGGTTCACAGTCAGGGCAATAGATTCTAAGTCAATGCAGTAGATTGTCAGTCAGGGGACAGTAGATTCTCAGTCAGGGCAGTAGATTCTCAGTCAGGGGACAGTAGATTCTCAGTCAGGGCAGTAGGTTCTCAGTCAGGGGACAGTAGATTCTCAGGCAAGGCAGTAGAATCTCAGTCAGGGCATTAGATTCTCAGTCATGGCAGTAGATTCCCAGCCAAGGCAGTAGATTCTCAGTCAGGGGACAGTAGATTCTCAGTCAGTGGCAGTAGATTCTCAGTCAGGGCAGTAGATTCTCAGTCACTGCGGTAGATACTCAGTCAAGGGGCAGTAGGTTCACAGTCAGGGCAGTAGATTCTAAGTCAATGCAGTAGATTCTCAGTCAGGGGACAGTAGATTCTCAGTCAGGGCAGTAGATTCTCAGTCAGGGGGCAGTAGATTCTCAGTCAGGGCAGTAGATTCACAGTCGGGGACAGTAGATTGTCAGTCAGTGGACAGTAGATTCTCAGTCAGGGCAGTAGATTCTCAGTCAGGGGGCAGTAGATTCTCAGTCAGGGCAGTAGATTCTCAGTCACTGCAGTAGATCCTCAGTCACAGGGCTGGAGTTTCTCAGTCAGAGCTGTAGATTCTCAGTCATGGCAGTAGATTCTCAGTCCGGGCTTTAGATTCTCAGTCAGTGGACAGTAGATTCTCAGTCAGGTGCAGTAGCTTCTCAGTCAGGGCATTAGATTCTCAGTCACTGCGGTAGATACTCAGTCAAGGGACAGTAGATTCACAGTCAGGGCAGTAGATACTAAGTCAATGCAGTAGATTCTCAGTCAGGGGACAGTAGATTCTCAGTCAGGGCAGTAGATTCTCAGTCAGGGCTGTAGATTCTCAGTCAGTGGTCAGTGGATTCTCAGTCAGGGCAGTAGATTCTCAGTCAGGGCAGTAGATTCTCAGACAGGGGGCAGTAGATACTCAGTCAGGGGTCAGTAGATCCTCAGTCAGCGGAAAGAACATTCTCTTTCAGGGGTCAGAAGTTTCTAAGTCAGGGCAGTAGATTCTCAGTCAGGTGGCAGTAGATTCTCAGTCAGGGCAGTAGATTCTCAGTCAGGGGACATTAGATTCTCAGGGCAGTAGATGCTCAGTCAGGGGGCGCGTAGATTCTCAGTCAAGGCAGTTGGTTCTCAATCAGGGGACAGTAGATTCTCGGTCATGGGCAATAGAATCTCAGTCAATGCAGTATATTCTCAGTCAGGGCAGTAGATTCTCTGTCAGGGGGCAGTAGTATCACTGTCAGGGCAGTAGATTCTCAGTCAGGGGACTGTAGATTCTCAGTCAGGGCAGTAGATTCTCAGTCACTGCAGTAGATTCTCAGTCACGGCGCTGGAGTTTCTCAGTCAGAGCTGTAGATTCTCAGTCAGAGGGTAGTAGATTCTCAGTCCGGGCTTTAGATTCTCAGTCAGGGGACAGTAGATTCTCAGTCAGGTGCAGTAGCTTCTCATTCAGGGCATTAGATTCTCAGTCACTGCGGTAGATACTCAGTCAAGGGGCAGTAGATTCACAGTCAGGGCAGTAGATACTAATTCAATGCAGTAGATTCTCAGTCAGGGGACAGTAGATTCTCAGTCAGGGCAGTAGATTCTCAGACAGGGGACAGTAGATCCTCAGTCAGCGGAAAGAACATTCTCTGTCAGGGGTCAGAAGTTTCTAAGTCAGGGCAGTAGATTCTCAGTCAGGTGGCAGTAGATTCTCAGTCAGGGCAGTAGATTCTCAGTCAGGGGACATTAGATTCTCAGGGCAGTAGATGTTCAGTCAGGGGGGCCGTAGATTCTCAGTCAGGGCAGTAGGTTCTCAGTCAGGGGACAGTAGATTCTCGGTCAGGGGAAGTAGAATCTCAGTCAGGGCAGTAGATTCTCAGTCAGGGCAGTAGATTCTCTGTCAGGGGACAGTAGTATCAAATTCAGGGCAGTAGATTCTCTGTCAGGGGGCAGTAGTTTCACTGTCATGGCAGTAGATTCTCAGTCAGAGGACAGTAGATTCTCAGTCAGGGGACAGTAGATTCTCAGTCAGGGCAGTAGGTTCTCAGTCAGGGGGCAGTAGATTCTCAGGCAGGGCAGTAGAATCTTAGTCAGGGCAGTAGATTTTCAGTCAGGGCAATAGATTCTCTTTCGGGGGCAGTAGCTTCTCAGTCAGGGCTGTAGATTCTCAGTCAGTCGTCAGTGGATTCTCAGTCAGGGCAGTAGATTCTAAGACTGGGGACAGTAGATACTCAGTCAGGGGTCAGTAGATCCTCAGTCAGGGGAAAGAACATTCTCAGTCAGTGGTCAGAATTTTGTCAGTCACGGCAGTAGATTCTCAGTCAAGGGGCAGTAGATTCTCAGTCAGGGCTGCTGATTCTCAGTCAGGGGACAGTAGATTCTCAGTCAGTGGCAGTAGATTCTCAGTCAGGGCAGTAGATTCTCAGTCACTGCGGTAGATACTCAGTCAAGGGGCAGTAGGTTCACAGTCAGGGCAGTAGATTCTAAGTCAATGCAGTAGATTCTCAGTCAGGGGACAGTAGATTCTCAGTCAGGGCAGTAGATTCTCAGTCAGGGGGCAGTAGATTCTCAGTCAGGGCAGTAGATTCTCAGTCAGGGGGCAGTAGATTCTCAGTCAGGGCTGCAGATTCTCAGTCAGTGGTCAGTGGATTCTCAGTCAGGGCAGTAGATTCTCAGTCAGGGCAGTAGATTCTCAGACAGGGGACAGTAGATTCTCAGTCAGGGCAGTAGATTCTCAGTCACTGCGGTAGATACTCAGTCAAGGGGCAGTAGGTTCACAGTCAGGGCAGTAGATTCTAAGTCAATGCAGTAGATTCTCAGTCAGGGGACAGTAGATTCTCAGTCAGGGCAGTAGATTCTCAGTCAGGGGGCAGTAGATTCTCAGTCAGGGCAGTAGATTCACAGTCGGGGACAGTAGATTGTCAGTCAGTGGACAGTAGATTCTCAGTCAGGGCAGTAGATTCTCAGTCAGGGGGCATTAGATTCTCAGTCAGGGCAGTAGATTCTCAGTCAGAGGACAGTAGATTCTCAGTCAGGGGACAGTAGATTCTCAGTCAGGGCAGTAGGTTCTCAGTCAGGGGGCAGTAGATTCTCAGGCAGGGCAGTAGAATCTTAGTCAGGGCAGTAGATTTTCAGTCAGGGCAATAGATTCTCTTTCGGGGGCAGTAGCTTCTCAGTCAGGGCTGTAGATTCTCAGTCAGTCGTCAGTGGATTCTCAGTCAGGGCAGTAGATTCTAAGACTGGGGACAGTAGATACTCAGTCAGGGGTCAGTAGATCCTCAGTCAGGGGAAAGAACATTCTCAGTCAGTGGTCAGAATTTTGTCAGTCACGGCAGTAGATTCTCAGTCAAGGGGCAGTAGATTCTCAGTCAGGGCTGCTGATTCTCAGTCAGGGGACAGTAGATTCTCAGTCAGTGGCAGTAGATTCTCAGTCAGGGCAGTAGATTCTCAGTCACTGCGGTAGATACTCAGTCAAGGGGCAGTAGGTTCACAGTCAGGGCAGTAGATTCTAAGTCAATGCAGTAGATTCTCAGTCAGGGGACAGTAGATTCTCAGTCAGGGCAGTAGATTCTCAGTCAGGGGGCAGTAGATTCTCAGTCAGGGCAGTAGATTCTCAGTCAGGGGGCAGTAGATTCTCAGTCAGGGCTGCAGATTCTCAGTCAGTGGTCAGTGGATTCTCAGTCAGGGCAGTAGATTCTCAGTCAGGGCAGTAGATTCTCAGACAGGGGACAGTAGATTCTCAGTCAGGGCAGTAGATTCTCAGTCACTGCGGTAGATACTCAGTCAAGGGGCAGTAGGTTCACAGTCAGGGCAGTAGATTCTAAGTCAATGCAGTAGATTCTCAGTCAGGGGACAGTAGATTCTCAGTCAGGGCAGTAGATTCTCAGTCAGGGGGCAGTAGATTCTCAGTCAGGGCAGTAGATTCACAGTCGGGGACAGTAGATTGTCAGTCAGTGGACAGTAGATTCTCAGTCAGGGCAGTAGATTCTCAGTCAGGGGGCATTAGATTCTCAGTCAGGGCAGTAGATTCTCAGTCACTGCAGTAGATCCTCAGTCACAGGGCTGGAGTTTCTCAGTCAGAGCTGTAGATTCTCAGTCATGGCAGTAGATTCTCAGTCCGGGCTTTAGATTCTCAGTCAGGGGACAGTAGATTCTCAGTCAGGTGCAGTAGCTTCTCAGTCAGGGCATTAGATTCTCAGTCACTGCGGTAGATACTCAGTCAAGGGGCAGTAGATTCACAGTCAGGGCAGTAGATTCTCAGTCAGGGCAGTAGATTCTCTGTCAGGGGACAGTAGTATCAAATTCAGGGCAGTAGATTCTCTGTCAGGGGGCAGTAGTTTCACTGTCATGGCAGTAGATTCTCAGTCAGAGGACAGTAGATTCTCAGTCAGGGGACAGTAGATTCTCAGTCAGGGCAGTAGGTTCTCAGTCAGGGGGCAGTAGATTCTCAGGCAGGGCAGTAGAATCTTAGTCAGGGCAGTAGATTTTCAGTCAGGGCAATAGATTCTCTTTCGGGGGCAGTAGCTTCTCAGTCAGGGCTGTAGATTCTCAGTCAGTCGTCAGTGGATTCTCAGTCAGGGCAGTAGATTCTAAGACTGGGGACAGTAGATACTCAGTCAGGGGTCAGTAGATCCTCAGTCAGGGGAAAGAACATTCTCAGTCAGTGGTCAGAATTTTGTCAGTCACGGCAGTAGATTCTCAGTCAAGGGGCAGTAGATTCTCAGTCAGGGCTGCTGATTCTCAGTCAGGGGACAGTAGATTCTCAGTCAGTGGCAGTAGATTCTCAGTCAGGGCAGTAGATTCTCAGTCACTGCGGTAGATACTCAGTCAAGGGGCAGTAGGTTCACAGTCAGGGCAGTAGATTCTAAGTCAATGCAGTAGATTCTCAGTCAGGGGACAGTAGATTCTCAGTCAGGGCAGTAGATTCTCAGTCAGGGGGCAGTAGATTCTCAGTCAGGGCAGTAGATTCTCAGTCAGGGGGCAGTAGATTCTCAGTCAGGGCTGCAGATTCTCAGTCAGTGGTCAGTGGATTCTCAGTCAGGGCAGTAGATTCTCAGTCAGGGCAGTAGATTCTCAGACAGGGGACAGTAGATTCTCAGTCAGGGCAGTAGATTCTCAGTCACTGCGGTAGATACTCAGTCAAGGGGCAGTAGGTTCACAGTCAGGGCAGTAGATTCTAAGTCAATGCAGTAGATTCTCAGTCAGGGGACAGTAGATTCTCAGTCAGGGCAGTAGATTCTCAGTCAGGGGGCAGTAGATTCTCAGTCAGGGCAGTAGATTCACAGTCGGGGACAGTAGATTGTCAGTCAGTGGACAGTAGATTCTCAGTCAGGGCAGTAGATTCTCAGTCAGGGGGCATTAGATTCTCAGTCAGGGCAGTAGATTCTCAGTCAGAGGACAGTAGATTCTCAGTCAGGGGACAGTAGATTCTCAGTCAGGGCAGTAGGTTCTCAGTCAGGGGGCAGTAGATTCTCAGGCAGGGCAGTAGAATCTTAGTCAGGGCAGTAGATTTTCAGTCAGGGCAATAGATTCTCTTTCGGGGGCAGTAGCTTCTCAGTCAGGGCTGTAGATTCTCAGTCAGTCGTCAGTGGATTCTCAGTCAGGGCAGTAGATTCTAAGACTGGGGACAGTAGATACTCAGTCAGGGGTCAGTAGATCCTCAGTCAGGGGAAAGAACATTCTCAGTCAGTGGTCAGAATTTTGTCAGTCACGGCAGTAGATTCTCAGTCAAGGGGCAGTAGATTCTCAGTCAGGGCTGCTGATTCTCAGTCAGGGGACAGTAGATTCTCAGTCAGTGGCAGTAGATTCTCAGTCAGGGCAGTAGATTCTCAGTCACTGCGGTAGATACTCAGTCAAGGGGCAGTAGGTTCACAGTCAGGGCAGTAGATTCTAAGTCAATGCAGTAGATTCTCAGTCAGGGGACAGTAGATTCTCAGTCAGGGCAGTAGATTCTCAGTCAGGGGGCAGTAGATTCTCAGTCAGGGCAGTAGATTCTCAGTCAGGGGGCAGTAGATTCTCAGTCAGGGCTGCAGATTCTCAGTCAGTGGTCAGTGGATTCTCAGTCAGGGCAGTAGATTCTCAGTCAGGGCAGTAGATTCTCAGACAGGGGACAGTAGATTCTCAGTCAGGGCAGTAGATTCTCAGTCACTGCGGTAGATACTCAGTCAAGGGGCAGTAGGTTCACAGTCAGGGCAGTAGATTCTAAGTCAATGCAGTAGATTCTCAGTCAGGGGACAGTAGATTCTCAGTCAGGGCAGTAGATTCTCAGTCAGGGGGCAGTAGATTCTCAGTCAGGGCAGTAGATTCACAGTCGGGGACAGTAGATTGTCAGTCAGTGGACAGTAGATTCTCAGTCAGGGCAGTAGATTCTCAGTCAGGGGGCATTAGATTCTCAGTCAGGGCAGTAGATTCTCAGTCACTGCAGTAGATCCTCAGTCACAGGGCTGGAGTTTCTCAGTCAGAGCTGTAGATTCTCAGTCATGGCAGTAGATTCTCAGTCCGGGCTTTAGATTCTCAGTCAGGGGACAGTAGATTCTCAGTCAGGTGCAGTAGCTTCTCAGTCAGGGCATTAGATTCTCAGTCACTGCGGTAGATACTCAGTCAAGGGGCAGTAGATTCACAGTCAGGGCAGTAGATACTAAGTCAATGCAGTAGATTCTCAGTCAGGGGACAGTAGATTCTCAGTCAGGGCAGTAGATTCTCAGTAAGGGCTGTAGATTCTCAGTCAGGGCAGTAGATTCTCAGTCAGGGGACATTAGATTCTCAGGGCAGTAGATGCTCAGTCGGGGGGGGCGTATTTTCTCAGTCAGGGCAGTTGGTTCTCAATCAGGGGACAGTAGATTCTCGGTCATGGGCAATAGAATCTCAGTCAGTGCAGTAGATTCTCAGTCAGGGCAGTAGATTCTCTGTCAGGGGGCAGTAGTATCACTGTCAGGGCAGTAGATTCTCAGTCAGGGGATTGTAGATTCTCAGTCAGGGCAGTAGATTCTCAGTCACTGCAGTAGATTCTCAGTCACGGCGCTGGAGTTTCTCAGTCAGAGCTGTAGATTCTCAGTCAGGGGGTAGTAGATTCTCAGTCCGGGCTTTAGATTCTCAGTCAGGGGACAGTAGATTCTCAGTCAGGGGACAGAAGATTCTCAGTCAGGGCAGTAGATTCTCAGTCAGGGGGCAGTAGATTCTCAGTCAGGACAGTAGATTCCCAGCCATGGCAGTAGATTCTCAGTCAGGGGACAGTAGATTCTCAGTCAGTGGCAGTAGATTCTCAGTCAGGGCAGTAGATTCTCAGTCACTGCGGTAGATACTCAGTCACGGGGCAGTAGGTTCACAGTCAGGGCAGTAGATTCTAAGTCAATGCAGTAGATTCTCAGTCAGGGGACAGTAGATTCTCAGTCAGGGCAGTAGATTCTCAGTCAGGGGGCAGTAGATTCTCAGTCAGGGCAGTAGATTCACAGTCGGGGACAGTAGATTGTCAGTCAGTGGACAGTAGATTGTCAGTCAGGGCAGTAGATTCTCAGTCACTGCAGTAGATTCTCAGTCACGGGGCTGGAGTTTCTCAGTCAGAGCTGTAGATTCTCCGTCAGGGGGCAGTAGATTCTCAGTCCGGGCTTTAGATTCTCAGTCAGGGGACAGTAGATTCTCAGTCAGGTGCAGTAGCTTCTCAATCAGGGCATTAGATTCACAGTCACTGTGGTAGATACTCAGTCAAGGGGCAGTAGATTCAATGTCAGGGCAGTAGATTCTAAGTCAATGCAGTAGATTCTCAGTCAGGGGACAGTAGTTTCTCAGTCAGGGCAGTAGATTCACAGTCAGGGTTCAGTAGATTCTCAGTCGGGGAAAGTAGATTCTCAGTCAGGACAGTAGATTTTCAGCCAGGGGTCAGTAGATTCTCATTCAGGGCATTAGATTTTAAGTCAGGGGGCATTAGATTCTCAGTCAGGGCAGTAGATTCTCAGTTAGGGCAGCAGATTCTCAGTCAGGGGGCAGTAGATTCTCAGTCATGGCAGTAGATTCTCAGTCAAGGGACAGTAGATTCTCAGTCAGGGCAGTAGATTCTCAGTCAGGGGGCAGTAGATTCTCAGTCAGGGCAGTAGATTCTCAGTCAGGGGACAGTAGATTTTCAGTCATGGGGTCTGTAGATTGTCTGTCAGGGGCAGTAGATTCTCAGTCAGGGCAGTAGATTCTCAGTCAGGGGGCAGTAGATTCTAAGTCAATGCAGTAGACTTTCAGTCAGGGGACAGTAGATTCTCAGTCAGGGCAGTAGATTCACAGTCAGGGTTCAGTAGGTTCTCAGTCAGGGGACAGTAGATTCTCAGTCAGGGCAGTAGATTTTCAGTCAGGGGTCAGTAGATTCTCATTCAGGGCAGTAGATTCTCAGTCAGGGCAGCGGATTCTCAGTCAGGGGGCAGTAGATTCTCAGTCATGGCAGTAGATTCTCAGTCAGGGGACAGTAGATTCTCAGTCAGGGCAGTAGATTCTCATTCAGGGGACAGTAGATTCTCAGTCAGGGCAGTAGGTTCTCAGTCAGGGGACAGTAGATTCTCAGGCAAGGCAGTAGAATCTCAGTCAGGGCAGTAGATTATCAGTCATGGCAGTAGATTCTCTGACAGGGGGCAGTAGTTTCTCTGTCAGGGCAGAAGATTCTCTGTTGGGTGCAGTAGATTCTCAGTCAGGGCAGTAGATTCCCAGCCATGGCAGTAGATTCTCAGTCAGTGGCAGTAGATTCTCAGTCAGTGGCAGTAGATTCTCAGTCAGGGCAGTAGATTCTCAGTCACTGCGGTAGATACTCAGTCAAGGGGCAGTAGGTTCACAGTCAGGGCAGTAGATTCTAAGTCAATGCAGTAGATTCTCAGTCAGGGGACAGTAGATTCTCAGTCAGGGCAGTAGATTCTCAGTCAGGGGGCAGTAGATTCTCAGTCAGGGCAGTAGATTCACAGTCGGGGACAGTAGATTGTCAGTCAGTGGACAGTAGATTCTCAGTCAGGGCAGTAGATTCTCAGTCACTGCAGTAGATCCTCAGTCACAGGGCTGGGGTTTCTCAGTCAGAGCTGTAGATTCTCAGTCATGGCAGTAGATTCTCAGTCCGGGGACAGTAGATTCTCAGTCAGGGCAGTAGATTCTCAGTCAGGGGACAGTAGATTCTCAGTCAGGGCAGTAGGTTCTCAGTCAGGAGACAGTAGATTCTCAGTCAGGGCAGTAGATTCTCAGTCAGCGGGCAGTAGATTCTCATTCAGGGCAGTAGATTCTCAGTCAGGGGGCTGTAGATTCTCAGTCAGGGCAGTAGATTCTCAGTCAGGGGACAGTAGATCCTCAGCCAGTGCAGTAGATTCACAGTCAAGGAAGAGTAGATTCTACGTCAGGGCATCAGATTCTCAGTCGGGGACAGTAGATTCTCAGTCAGGGGGCAGTAGATACTCCGTCAGGGGGTAGTAGATTCTCAGTCAGGGCAGTAGATTCTCAGTCAGGGCAGTACATTCTCAGTCAGGGTACAGTAGATTCTCAGTAGGGGAAGTAGATTCACAGTCAGGGGACAGTTGATTCTCAGTCAGGGCATTAGATTCTCAGTCAGGGGACAATCGATTCTCAGTCAGTGCAGTAGATTCTCAGTCAGGGGTCATTAGATTCTCAGACAGGGGTCAGTAGATTCTCAGTCAGCGGGCAGTAGATTCTCAGTCAGGGTAGTAGATTCTCAGTCAGGTGGCAGTAGATTCTCAGACAGGGCAGTAGATTCTCAGTCAGGGCAGTAGATTCTCATTCATGGCAGTAGATTCTCAGTCAGGGCAGTAGAATCTCAGTCAGGGCAGTAGATTATCAGTCAGGGCAGTAGATTCTCTGACAGGGGGCAGTAGTTTCTCTGTCAGGGCAGAAGATTCTCTGTTGGGTGCAGTAGATTCTCAGTCAGGGCAGTAGATTCCCAGCCATGGCAGTAGATTCTCAGTCAGGCGACAGTAGATTCTCAGTCAGTGGCAGTAGATTCTCAGTCAGGGCAGTAGATTCTCAGTCACTGCGGTAGATACTCAGTCAAGGGGCAGTAGGTTCAAAGTCAGGGCAGTAGATTCTAAGTCAATGCAGTAGATTCTCAGTCAGGGGACAGTAGATTCTCAGTCAGGGCAGTAGATTCTCAGTCAGGGGGCAGTAGATTCTCAGTCAGGGCAGTAGATTCACAGTCGGGGACAGTAGATTGTCAGTCAGTGGACAGTAGATTCTCAGTCAGGGCAGTAGATTCTCTGTCAGGGGGCAGTAGATTCTCAGTCACTGCAGTAGATCCTCAGTCACAGGGCTGGAGTTTCTCAGTCAGAGCTGTAGATTCTCAGTCATGGCAGTAGATTCTCAGTCCGGGCTTTAGATTCTCAGTCAGGGGACAGTAGATTCTCAGTCAGGTGCAGTAGCTTCTCAGTCAGGGCATTAGATTCTCAGTCACTGCGGTAGATACTCAGTCAAGGGGCAGTAGATTCACAGTCAGGGCAGTAGATACTAAGTCAATGCAGTAGATTCTCAGTCAGGGGACAGTAGATTCTCAGTCAGGGCAGTAGATTCTCAGTAAGGGCTGTAGATTCTCAGTCAGGGCAGTAGATTCTCAGTCAGGGGACATTAGATTCTCAGGGCAGTAGATGCTCAGTCGGGGGGGCGTATTTTCTCAGTCAGGGCAGTTGGTTCTCAATCAGGGGACAGTAGATTCTCGGTCATGGGCAATAGAATCTCAGTCAGTGCAGTAGATACTCAGTCAGGGCAGTAGATTCTCTGTCAGGGGGCAGTAGTATCACTGTCAGGGCAGTAGATTCTCAGTCAGGGGATTGTAGATTCTCAGTCAGGGCAGTAGATTCTCAGTCACTGCAGTAGATTCTCAGTCACGGCGCTGGAGTTTCTCAGTCAGAGCTGTAGATTCTCAGTCAGGGGGTAGTAGATTCTCAGTCCGGGCTTTAGATTCTCAGTCAGGGGACAGTAGATTCTCAGTCAGGGGACAGTAGATTCTCAGTCAGGGCAGTAGATTCTCAGTCAGGGGGCAGTAGATTCTCAGTCAGGGCAGTAGATTCCCAGCCATGGCAGTAGATTCTCAGTCAGGGGACAGTAGATTCTCAGTCAGTGGCAGTAGATTCTCAGTCAGGGCAGTAGATTCTCAGTCACTGCGGTAGATACTCAGTCACGGGGCAGTAGGTTCACAGTCAGGGCAGTAGATTCTAAGTCAATGCAGTAGATTCTCAGTCAGGGGACAGTAGATTCTCAGTCAGGGCAGTAGATTCTCAGTCAGGGGGCAGTAGATTCTCAGTCAGGGCAGTAGATTCACAGTCGGGGACAGTAGATTTTCAGTCAGTGGACAGTAGATTCTCAGTCAGGGGACAGTAGATTCTCAGTCAGGGCAGTAGATTCACAGTCGGGGACAGTAGATTGTCAGTCAGTGGACAGTAGCTTCTCAGTCAGGGCAGTAGATTCTCAGTCAGGGGGCAGTAGATTCTCAGTCAGGGCAGTAGATTCTCAGTCAGGGCAGTAGATTCGCAGTCAGGGCAGTAGATTCTCAGTCACTGCAGTAGATTCTCAGTCACGGGGCTGGAGTTTCTCAGTCAGAGCTGTAGATTCTCCGTCAGGGGACAGTAGATTCTCAGTCAGGTGCAGTAGCTTCTCAATCAGGGCATTAGATTCACAGTCACTGTGGTAGATACTCAGTCAAGGGGCAGTAGATTCAATGTCAGGGCAGTAGATTCTAAGTCAATGCAGTAGATTCTCAGTCAGGGGACAGTATTTTCTCAGTCAGGGCAGTAGATTCACAGTCAGGGTTCAGTAGATTCTCAGTCAGGGGAAAGTAGATTCTCAGTCAGGACAGTAGATTTTCAGCCAGGGGTCAGTAGATTCTCATTCAGGGCATTAGATTTTAAGTCAGGGGGCATTAGATTCTCAGTCAGGGCAGTAGATTCTCAGTTAGGGCAGCAGATTCTCAGTCAGGGGGCAGTAGATTCTCAGTCATGGCAGTAGATTCTCAGTCAAGGGACAGTAGATTCTCAGTCAGGGCAGTAGATTCTCAGTCAGGGGGCAGTAGATTCTCAGTCAGGGCAGTAGATTCTCAGTCAGGGGACAGTAGATTTTCAGTCATGGGGTCTGTAGATTGTCTGTCAGGGGCAGTAGATTCTCAGTCAAGGCAGTAGATTCTCAGTCAGGGGGCAGTAGATTCTAAGTCAATGCAGTAGACTTTCAGTCAGGGGACAGTAGATTCTCAGTCAGGGCAGTAGATTCACAGTCAGGGTTCAGTAGGTTCTCAGTCAGGGGACAGTAGATTCTCAGTCAGGGCAGTAGATTATCAGTCAGGGCAGTAGATTCTCTGACAGGGGGCAGTAGTTTCTCTGTCAGGGCAGAAGATTCTCTGTTGGGTGCAGTAGATTCTCAGTCAGGGCAGTAGATTCCCAGCCATGGCAGTAGATTCTCAGTCAGGCGACAGTAGAGTCTCAGTCAGTGGCAGTAGATTCTCAGTCAGGGCAGTAGATTCTCAGTCACTGCGGTAGATACTCAGTCAAGGGGCAGTAGGTTCACAGTCAGGGCAGTAGATTCTAAGTCAATGCAATAGATTCTCAGTCAGGGGACAGTAGATTCTCAGTCAGGGCAGTAGATTCTCAGTCAGGGGGCAGTAGATTCTCAGTCAGGGCAGTAGATTCACAGTCGGGGACAGTAGATTCTCAGTCATGGCAGTAGATTCTCAGTCCGGGCTTTAGATTCTCAGTCAGGGGACAGTAGATTCTCAGTCAGGTGCAGTAGCTTCTCAGTCAGGGCATTAGATTCTCAGTCACTGCGGTAGATACTCAGTCAAGGGGCAGTAGATTCACAGTCAGGGCAGTAGATACTAAGTCAATGCAGTAGATTCTCAGTCAGGGGACAGTAGATTCTCAGTCAGGGCAGTAGATTCTCAGTAAGGGCTGTAGATTCTCAGTCAGGGCAGTAGATTCTCAGTCAGGGGACATTAGATTCTCAGGGCAGTAGATGCTCAGTCGGGGGGGTGTATTTTCTCAGTCAGGGCAGTTGGTTCTCAATCAGGGGACAGTAGATTCTCGGTCATGGGCAATAGAATCTCAGTCAGTGCAGTAGATTCTCAGTCAGGGCAGTAGATTCTCTGTCAGGGGGCAGTAGTATCACTGTCAGGGCAGTAGATTCTCAGTCAGGGGATTGTAGATTCTCAGTCAGGGCAGTAGATTCTCAGTCACTGCAGTAGATTCTCAGTCACGGCGCTGGAGTTTCTCAGTCAGAGCTGTAGATTCTCAGTCAGGGGGTAGTAGATTCTCAGTCCGGGCTTTAGATTCTCAGTCAGGGGACAGTAGATTCTCAGTCAGGGGACAGTAGATTCTCAGTCAGGGCAGTAGATTCTCAGTCAGGGGGCAGTAGATTCTCAGTCAGGGCAGTAGATTCCCAGCCATGGCAGTAGATTCTCAGTCAGGGGACAGTAGATTCTCAGTCAGTGGCAGTAGATTCTCAGTCAGGGCAGTAGATTCTCAGTCACTGCGGTAGATACTCAGTCACGGGGCAGTAGGTTCACAGTCAGGGCAGTAGATTCTAAGTCAATGCAGTAGATTCTCAGTCAGGGGACAGTAGATTCTCAGTCAGGGCAGTAGATTCTCAGTCAGGGGGCAGTAGATTCTCAGTCAGGGCAGTAGATTCACAGTCGGGGACAGTAGATTGTCAGTCAGTGGACAGTAGATTCTCAGTCAGGGGACAGTAGATTCTCAGTCAGGGCAGTAGATTCACAGTCGGGGACAGTAGATTGTCAGTCAGTGGACAGTAGCTTCTCAGTCAGGGCAGTAGATTCTCAGTCAGGGGGCAGTAGATTCTCAGTCAGGGCAGTAGATTCTCAGTCAGGGCAGTAGATTCGCAGTCAGGGCAGTAGATTCTCAGTCACTGCAGTAGATTCTCAGTCACGGGGCTGGAGTTTCTCAGTCAGAGCTGTAGATTCTCAGTCAGGGGACAGTAGATTCTCAGTCAGGTGCAGTAGCTTCTCAATCAGGGCATTAGATTCACAGTCACTGTGGTAGATACTCAGTCAAGGGGCAGTAGATTCAATGTCAGGGCAGTAGATTCTAAGTCAATGCAGTAGATTCTCAGTCAGGGGACAGTAGTTTCTCAGTCAGGGCAGTAGATTCACAGTCAGGGTTCAGTAGATTCTCAGTCAGGGGAAAGTAGATTCTCAGTCAGGACAGTAGATTTTCAGCCAGGGGTCAGTAGATTCTCATTCAGGGCATTAGATTTTAAGTCAGGGGGCATTAGATTCTCAGTCAGGGCAGTAGATTCTCAGTTAGGGCAGCAGATTCTCAGTCAGGGGGCAGTAGATTCTCAGTCATGGCAGTAGATTCTCAGTCAAGGGACAGTAGATTCTCAGTCAGGGCAGAAGATTCTCAGTCAGGGGGCAGTAGATTCTCAGTCAGGGCAGTAGATTCTCAGTCAGGGGACAGTAGATTTTCAGTCATGGGGTCTGTAGATTGTCTGTCAGGGGCAGTAGATTCTCAGTCAGGGCAGTAGATTCTCAGTCAGGGAGCAGTAGATTCTAAGTCAATGCAGTAGACTTTCAGTCAGGGGACAGTAGATTCTCAGTCAGGGCAGTAGATTCACAGTCAGGGTTCAGTAGGTTCTCAGTCAGGGGACAGTAGATTCTCAGTCAGGGCAGTAGATTTTCAGCCAGGGGTCAGTAGATTCTCATTCAGGGCATTAGATTTTAAGTCAGGGGGCATTAGATTCTCAGTCAGGGCAGTAGATTCTCAGTTAGGGCAGCAGATTTTCAGTCAGGGGGCAGTAGATTCTCAGTCATGGCAGTAGATTCTCAGTCAAGGGACAGTAGATTCTCAGTCAGGGCAGTAGATTCTCAGTCAGGGGGCAGTAGGTTCTCAGTCAGGGCAGTAGATTCTCAGTCAGGGGACAGTAGATTTTCAGTCATGGGGTCTGTAGATTGTCTGTCAGGGGCAGTAGATTCTCAGTCAGGGCAGTAGATTCTCAGTCAGGGGGCAGTAGATTCTAAGTCAATGCAGTAGACTTTCAGTCAGGGGACAGTAGATTCTCAGTCAGGGCAGTAGATTCACAGTCAGGGTTCAGTAGGTTCTCAGTCAGGGGACAGTAGATTCTCAGTCAGGGCAGTAGATTTTCAGTCAGGGGGCAGTAGATTCTCAGTCATGGCAGTAGATTCTCAGTCAGGGGACAGTAGATTCTCAGTCAGGGCAGTAGATTCTCATTCAGGGGACAGTAGATTCTCAGTAGGGGAAGTAGATTCACAGTCAGGGGACAGTTGATTCTCAGTCAGGGCATTAGATTCTCAGTCAGGGGACAATCGATTCTCAGTCAGTGCAGTAGATTCTCAGTCAGGGGTCATTAGATTCTCAGACAGGGGTCAGTAGATTCTCAGTCAGCGGGCAGTAGATTCTCAGTCAGGGTAGTAGATTCTCAGTCAGGGCAGTAGATTCTCATTCATGGCAGTAGATTCTCAGTCAGGGCAGTAGATTTTCTGTCAGGGGGCAGTAGATTCACAGTCAGGGGTCAGTAGATTCTCAGTCAGGGCTGTAGATTCTCAATCAGGGGACAGTAGATTCTCTGTCAGGGGGCAGTAGATTCACTGTCAGGGGTCAGTAGATTCTCAGTCAGGGCAGTACATTCTCAGTCAGGGGTCAACAGATTCTCAGTCATGGCAGTAGATTCTCAGTCAGCGGGCAGTAGATTCTCATTCAGGGCAGTAGATTCTCAGTCAGGGGGCTGTAGATTCTCAGTCAGGGCAGTAGATTCTCAGTCAGGGGACAGTAGATCCTCAGCCAGTGCAGTAGATTCACAGTCAAGGAAGAGTAGATTCTAAGTCAGGGCATTAGATTCTCAGTCGGGGACAGTAGATTCTCAGTCAGGGGGCAGTAGATTCTCCGTCAGGGGGTAGTAGATTCTCAGTCTGGGCAGTAGATTCTCAGTCAGGGCAGTACATTCTCAGTCAGGGTACAGTAGATTCTCAGTAGGGGAAGTAGATTCACAGTCAGGGGACAGTTGATTCTCAGTCAGGGCATTAGATTCTCAGTCAGGGGACAATCGATTCTCAGTCAGTGCAGTAGATTCTCAGTCAGGGGTCATTAGATTCTCAGACAGGGGTCAGTAGATTCTCAGTCAGCGGGCAGTAGATTCTCAGTCAGGGTAGTAGATTCTCAGTCAGGTGGCAGTAGATTCTCAGACAGGGAAGTAGATTCTCAGTCAGGGCAGTAGATTCTCATTCATGGCAGTAGATTCTCAGTCAGGGCAGTAGAATCTCAGTCAGGGCAGTAGATTATCAGTCAGGGCAGTAGATTCTCTGACAGGGGGCAGTAGTTTCTCTGTCAGGGCAGAAGATTCTCTGTTGGGTGCAGTAGATTCTCAGTCAGGGCAGTAGATTCCCAGAAATGGCAGTAGATTCTCAGTCAGGCGACAGTAGATTCTCAGTCAGTGGCAGTAGATTCTCAGTCAGGGCAGTAGATTCTCAGTCACTGCGGTAGATACTCAGTCAAGGGGCAGTAGGTTCAAAGTCAGGGCAGTAGATTCTAAGTCAATGCAGTAGATTCTCAGTCAGGGGACAGTAGATTCTCAGTCAGGGCAGTAGATTCTCAGTCAGGGGGCAGTAGATTCTCAGTCAGGGCAGTAGATTCACAGTCGGGGACAGTAGATTGTCAGTCAGTGGACAGTAGATTCTCAGTCAGGGCAGTAGATTCTCAGTCAGAGGGCAGTAGATTCTCAGTCACTGCAGTAGATCCTCAGTCACAGGGCTGGAGTTTCTCAGTCAGAGCTGTAGATTCTCAGTCATGGCAGTAGATTCTCAGTCCGGGCTTTAGATTCTCAGTCAGGGGACAGTAGATTCTCAGTCAGGTGCAGTAGCTTCTCAGTCAGGGCATTAGATTCTCAGTCACTGCGGTAGATACTCAGTCAAGGGGCAGTAGATTCACAGTCAGGGCAGTAGATACTAAGTCAATGCAGTAGATTCTCAGTCAGGGGACAGTAGATTCTCAGTCAGGGCAGTAGATTCTCAGTAAGGGCTGTAGATTCTCAGTCAGGGCAGTAGATTCTGTCAGGGGACATTAGATTCTCAGGGCAGTAGATGCTCAGTCGGGGGGGCGTATTTTCTCAGTCAGGGCAGTTGGTTCTCAATCAGGGGACAGTAGATTCTCGGTCATGGGCAATAGAATCTCAGTCAGTGCAGTAGATTCTCAGTCAGGGCAGTAGATTCTCTGTCAGGGGGCAGTAGTATCACTGTCAGGGCAGTAGATTCTCAGTCAGGGGATTGTAGATTCTCAGTCAGGGCAGTAGATTCTCAGTCACTGCAGTAGATTCTCAGTCACGGCGCTGGAGTTTCTCAGTCAGAGCTGTAGATTCTCAGTCAGGGGGTAGTAGATTCTCAGTCCGGGCTTTAGATTCTCAGTCAGGGGACAGTAGATTCTCAGTCAGGGGACAGTAGATTCTCAGTCAGGGCAGTAGATTCTCAGTCAGGGGGCAGTAGATTCTCAGTCAGGGCAGTAGATTCCCAGCCATGGCAGTAGATTCTCAGTCAGGGGACAGTAGATTCTCAGTCAGTGGCAGTAGATTCTCAGTCAGGGCAGTAGATTCTCAGTCACTGCGGTAGATACTCAGTCACGGGGCAGTAGGTTCACAGTCAGGGCAGTAGATTCTAAGTCAATGCAGTAGATTCTCAGTCAGGGGACAGTAGATTCTCAGTCAGGGCAGTAGATTCTCAGTCAGGGGGCAGTAGATTCTCAGTCAGGGCAGTAGATTCACAGTCGGGGACAGTAGATTGTCAGTCAGTGGACAGTAGATTCTCAGTCAGGGGACAGTAGATTCTCAGTCAGGGCAGTAGATTCACAGTCGGGGACAGTAGATTGTCAGTCAGTGGACAGTAGCTTCTCAGTCAGGGCAGTAGATTCTCAGTCAGGGGGCAGTAGATTCTCAGTCAGGGCAGTAGATTCTCAGTCAGGGCAGTAGATTCGCAGTCAGGGCAGTAGATTCTCAGTCACTGCAGTAGATTCTCAGTCACGGGGCTGGAGTTTCTCAGTCAGAGCTGTAGATTCTCCGTCAGGGGGCAGTAGATTCTCAGTCCGGGCTTTAGATTCTCAGTCAGGGGACAGTAGATTCTCAGTCAGGTGCAGTAGCTTCTCAATCAGGGCATTAGATTCACAGTCACTGTGGTAGATACTCAGTCAAGGGGCAGTAGATTCAATGTCAGGGCAGTAGATTCTAAGTCAATGCAGTAGATTCTCAGTCAGGGGACAGTAGTTTCTCAGTCAGGGCAGTAGATTCACAGTCAGGGTTCAGTAGATTCTCAGTCAGGGGAAAGTAGATTCTCAGTCAGGACAGTAGATTTTCAGCCAGGGGTCAGTAGATTCTCATTCAGGGCATTAGATTTTAAGTCAGTGGGGCATTAGATTCTCAGTCAGGGCAGTAGATTCTCAGTTAGGGCAGCAGATTCTCAGTCAGGGGGCAGTAGATTCTCAGTCATGGCAGTAGATTCTCAGTCAAGGGACAGTAGATTCTCAGTCAGGGCAGTAGATTCTCAGTCAGGGGGCAGTAGATTCTCAGTCAGGGCAGTAGATTCTCAGTCAGGGGACAGTAGATTTTCAGTCATGGGGTCTGTAGATTGTCTGTCAGGGGCAGTAGATTCTCAGTCAGGGCAGTAGATTCTCAGTCAGGGGGCAGTAGATTCTAAGTCAATGCAGTAGACTTTCAGTCAGGGGACAGTAGATTCTCAGTCAGGGCAGTAGATTCACAGTCAGGGTTCAGTAGGTTCTCAGTCAAGGGACAGTAGATTCTCAGTCAGGGCAGTAGATTTTCAGTCAGGGGTCAGTAGATTCTCATTCAGGGCAGTAGATTCTCAGTCAGGGCATCGGATTCTCAGTCAGGGGGCAGTAGATTCTCAGTCATGGCAGTAGATTCTCAGTCAGGGGACAGTAGATTCTCAGTCAGGGCAGTAGATTCTCATTCAGGGGACAGTAGATTCTCAGTCAGGGCAGTAGGTTCTCAGTCAGGGGACAGTAGATTCTCAGGCAAGGCAGTAGAATCTCAGTCAGGGCAGTAGATTATCAGTCATGGCAGTAGATTCTCTGACAGGGGGCAGTAGTTTCTCTGTCAGGGCAGAAGATTCTCTGTTGGGTGCAGTAGATTCTCAGTCAGGGCAGTAGATTCCCAGCCATGGCAGTAGATTCTCAGTCAGTGGCAGTAGATTCTCAGTCAGTGGCAGTAGATTCTCAGTCAGGGCAGTAGATTCTCAGTCACTGCGGTAGATACTCAGTCAAGGGGCAGTAGGTTCACAGTCAGGGCAGTAGATTCTAAGTCAATGCAGTAGATTCTCAGTCAGGGGACAGTAGATTCTCAGTCAGGGCAGTAGATTCTCAGTCAGGGGGCAGTAGATTCTCAGTCAGGGCAGTAGATTCACAGTCGGGGACAGTAGATTGTCAGTCAGTGGACAGTAGATTCTCAGTCAGGGCAGTAGATTCTCAGTCAGGGGGCAGTAGATTCTCAGTCAGGGCAGTAGATTCTTAGTCACTGCAGTAGATCCTCAGTCACAGGGCTGGAGTTTCTCAGTCTGAGCTGTAGATTCTCAGTCATGGCAGTAGATTCTCAGTCAGGGGACAGTAGATTCTCAGTCAGGGCAGTAGATTCTCAGTCAGGGGACAGTAGATTCTCAGTCAGGGCAGTAGGTTCTCAGTCAGGGGACAGTAGATTCTCAGGCAAGGCAGTAGAATCTCAGTCAGGGCAGTAGATTCTCAGTCATGGCAGTAGATTCCCAGCCAAGGCATTAGATTCTCAGTCAGGGGACAGTAGATTCTCAGTCAGTGGCAGTAGATTCTCAGTCAGGGCAGTAGATTCTCAGTCACTGCGGTAGATACTCAGTCAAGGGGCAGTAGGTTCACAGTCAGGGCAGTAGATTCTAAGTCAATGCAGTAGATTCTCAGTCAGGGGACAGTAGATTCTCAGTCAGGGCAGTAGATTCTCAGTCAGGGGGCAGTAGATTCTCAGTCAGGGCAGTAGATTCACAGTCGGGGACAGTAGATTGTCAGTCAGTGGACAGTAGATTCTCAGTCAGGGCAGTAGATTCTCAGTCAGGGGGCAGTAGATTCTCAGGCAGGGCAGTAGAATCTTAGTCAGGGCAGTAGATTTTCAGTCAGGGCAATAGATTCTCTTTCGGGGGCAGTAGATTCTCAGTCAGGGCTGTAGATTCTCAGTCAGTCGTCAGTGGATTCTCAGTCAGGGCAGTAGATTCTAAGACTGGGGACAGTAGATACTCAGTCAGGGGTCAGTAGATCCTCAGTCAGGGGAAAGAACATTCTCAGTCAGTGGTCAGAATTTTGTCAGTCACGGCAGTAGATTCTCAGTCAAGGGGCAGTAGATTCTCAGTCAGGGCTGCTGATTCTCAGTCAGGGGACAGTAGATTCTCAGTCAGTGGCAGTAGATTCTCAGTCAGGGCAGTAGATTCTCAGTCACTGCGGTAGATACTCAGTCAAGGGGCAGTAGGTTCACAGTCAGGGCAGTAGATTCTAAGTCAATGCAGTAGATTCTCAGTCAGGGGACAGTAGATTCTCAGTCAGGGCAGTAGATTCTCAGTCAGGGGGCAGTAGATTCTCAGTCAGGGCAGTAGATTCTCAGTCAGGGGGCAGTAGATTCTCAGTCAGGGCTGCAGATTCTCAGTCAGTGGTCAGTGGATTCTCAGTCAGGGCAGTAGATTCTCAGTCAGGGCAGTAGATTCTCAGACAGGGGACAGTAGATACTCAGTCAGGGGTCAGTAGATCCTCAGTCAGCGGAAAGAACATTCTCTGTCAGGGGTCAGAAGTTTCTAAGTCAGGACAGTAGATTCTCAGTCAGGTGGCAGTAGATTCTCAGTCAGGGCAGTAGATTCTCAGTCAGGGGACATTAGATTCTCAGGGCAGTAGATGCTCAGTCAGGGGGGCCGTAGATTCTCAGTCAGGGCAGTAGGTTCTCAGTCAGGGGACAGTAGATTCTCGGTCAGGGGAAGTAGAATCTCAGTCAGGGCAGTAGATTCTCAGTCAGGGCAGTAGATTCTCTCTCAGGGGACAGTAGTATCAAATTCAGGGCAGTAGATTCTCTGTCGGGGGCAGTAGTTTCACTGTCATGGCAGTAGATTCTCAGTCAGAGGACAGTAGATTCTCAGTCAGGGGACAGTAGATTCTCAGTCAGGGCAGTAGGTTCTCAGTCAGGGGGCAGTAGATTATCAGTCAGGGCAGTAGGTTCTCAGTCAGGGGACAGTAGATTCTCAGTCAGGGCAGTAGATTCACAGTCAGGCGACAGTAGATTCTCTGTCAGGGCAGCAGACTCTCTGTCAGGGGGCAGTAGATTCACAGTCAGTGGTCAGTGGATTCTCAGTCAGGGCAGTAGATTCTCAGTCAGGGCAGGTGATTCTCAGTCAGGGCAGTAGATTCTCTGTCAGGGGGCAGTAGATTCTCAGTCAGGGCTGCAGATTCTCAGTCAGTGGTCAGTGGATTCTCAGTCAGGGCAGTAGATTCTCAGTCAGGGCAGTAGATTCTCAGACAGGGGACAGTAGATACTCAGTCAGGGGTCAGTAGATCCTCAGTCAGCGGAAAGTACATTCTCTGTCAGGGGTCAGAAGTTTCTAAGTCAGGTGGCAGTAGATTCTCAGTCAGGGCAGTAGATTCTCAGTCAGGGGACATTAGATTCTCAGGGCAGTAGATGCTCAGTCAGGGAGGCCGTAGATTCTCAGTCAGGGCAGTAGGTTCTCAGTCAGGGGACAGTAGATTCTCGGTCAGGGGAAGTAGAATCTCAGTCAGGGCAGTAGATTCTCAGTCAGGGCAATAGATTCTCTGTCAGGGGACAGTAGTATCAAATTCAGGGCAGTAGATTCTCTGTCAGGGGGCAGTAGTTTCACTGTCAGGGCAGTAGATTCTCAGTCAGAGGACAGTAGATTCTCAGTCAGGGGACAGTAGATTCTCAGTCAGGGCAGTAGGTTCTCAGTCAGGGGGCAGTAGATTATCAGTCAGGGCAGTAGGTTCTCAGTCAGGGGACAGTAGATTCTCAGGCAGGGCAGTAGAATCTTAGTCAGGGCAGTAGATTTTCAGTCAGGGCAATAGATTCTCTGTCGGGGGCAGTAGATTCTCAGTCAGGGCTGTAGATTCTCAGTCAGTCATCAGTGGATTCTCAGTCAGGGCAGTAGATTCTCAGACTGGGGATACTCAGTCAGGGGTCAGTTGATCCTCAGTCAGGGGAAAGAACATTCTCAGTCAGTGGTCAGAATTTTGTCAGTCACGGCAGTAGATTCTCAGTCAAGGGGCAGTAGATTCTCAGTCAGGGCTGCAGATTCTCAGTCAGGGGACAGTAGATTCTCAGTCAGTGGCAGTAGATTCTCAGTCAGGGCAGTAGATTCTCAGTCACTGCGGTAGATACTCAGTCAAGGGGCAGTAGGTTCACAGTCAGGGCAGTAGATTCTAAGTCAATGCAATAGATTCTCAGTCAGGGGACAGTAGATTCTCAGTCAGGGCAGTAGATTCTCAGTCAGGGACAGTAGATTCTCAGTCAGGGCAGTAGATTCACAGTCGGGGACAGTAGATTGTCAGTCAGTGGACAGTAGATTCTCAGTCAGGGCAGTAGTTTCTCAGTCAAGGGGCAGTAGATTCTCAGTCAGGGCAGTAGATTCTCAGTCAGGGGACAGTAGATTCTCAGTCAGGGCAGTAGGTTCTCAGTCAGGGGGCAGTAGATTATCAGTCAGGGCAGTAGGTTCTCAGTCAGGGGACAGTAGATTCTCAGGCAGGGCAGTAGAATCTTAGTCAGGGCAGTAGATTTTCAGTCAGGGCAATAGATTCTCTGTCGCAGGCAGTAGATTCTCAGTCAGGGCTGTAGATTCTCAGTCAGTCGTCAGTGGATTCTCAGTCAGGGCAGTAGATTCTCAGACTGGGGACAGTAGATACTCAGTCAGGGGTCAGTAGATCCTCAGTCAGGGGAAAGAACATTCTCAGTCAGTGGTCAGAATTTTGTCAGTCACGGCAGTAGATTCTCCGTCAAGGGGCAGTAGATTCTCAGTCAGGGCTGCAGATTCTCAGTCAGGGGACAGTAGATTCTCAGTCAGTGGCAGTAGATTCTCAGTCAGGGCAGTAGATTCTCAGTCACTGCGGTAGATACTCAGTCAAGGGGCAGTAGGTTCACAGTCAGGGCAGTAGATTGTAAGTCAATGCAGTAGATTCTCAGTCAGGGGACAGTAGATTCTCAGTCAGGGCAGTAGATTCTCAGTCAGGGGGCAGTAGATTCTCAGTCAGGGCAGTAGATTCACAGTCGGGGACAGTAGATTGTCAGTCAGTGGACAGTAGATTCTCAGTCAGGGCAGTAGATTCTCAGTCAGGGGGCATTAGATTCTCAGTCAGGGCAGTAGATTCTCAGTCACTGCAGTAGATCCTCAGTCACAGGGCTGGAGTTTCTCAGTCAGAGCTGTAGATTCTCAGTCATGGCAGTAGATTCTCAGTCCGGGCTTTAGATTCTCAGTCAGGGGACAGTAGATTCTCAGTCAGGTGCAGTAGCTTCTCAGTCAGGGCATTAGATTCTCAGTCACTGCGGTAGATACTCAGTCAAGGGGCAGTAGATTCACAGTCAGGGCAGTAGATACTAAGTCAATGCAGTAGATTCTCAGTCAGGGGACAGTAGATTCTCAGTCAGGGCAGTAGATTCTCAGTCAGGGCTGTAGATTCTCAGTCAGTGGTCAGTGGATTCTCAGTCAGGGCAGTAGATTCTCAGTCAGGGCAGTAGATTCTCAGACAGGGGGCAGGAGATACTCAGTCAGGGGTCAGTAGATCCTCAGTCTGCGGAAAGTACATTCTCTGTCAGTGGTCAGAAGTTTCTAAGTCAGGGCAGTAGATTCTCAGTCAGGTGGCAGTAGATTCTCAGTCAGGGCAGTTGGTTCTCAATCAGGGGACAGTAGATTCTCAGTCATGGGCAATAGAATCTCAGTCAGTGCAGTAGATTCTCAGTCAGGGCAGTAGATTCTCTGTCAGGGGGCAGTAGTATCACTGTCAGGGCAGTAGATTCTCAGTCGGGACTGTAGATTCTCAGTCAGGGCAGTAGATTCTCAGTCACTGCAGTAGATTCTCAGTCACAGCGCTGGAGTTTCTCAGTCAGAGCTGTAGATTCTCAGTCAGGGGGTAGTAGATTCTCAGTCCGGGCTTTAGATTCTCAGTCAGGGGACAGTAGATTCTCAGTCAGGTGCAGTAGCTTCTCATTCAGGGCATTAGATTCTCAGTCACTGCGGTAGATACTCAGTCAAGGGGCAGTAGATTCACAGTCAGGGCAGTAGATTCTAAGTCAATGCAGTAGATTCTCAGTCAGGGGACAGTAGATTCTCAGTCAGGGCAGTAGATTCACAGTCAGGCGACAGTAGATTCTCTGTCAGGGCAGCAGACTCTCTGTCAGGGGGCAGTAGATTCACAGTCAGTGGTCAGTGGATTCTCAGTCAGGGCAGTAGATTCTCAGTCAGGGCAGGTGATTCTCAGTCAGGGCAGTAGATTCTCTGTCAGGGGGCAGTAGATTCTCAGTCAGGGCTGCAGATTCTCAGTCAGTGGTCAGTGGATTCTCAGTCAGGGCAGTAGATTCTCAGTCAGGGCAGTAGATTCTCAGACAGGGGACAGTAGATACTCAGTCAGGGGTCAGTAGATCCTCAGTCAGCGGAAAGAACATTCTCTGTCAGGGGTCAGAAGTTTCTAAGTCAGGACAGTAGATTCTCAGTCAGGTGGCAGTAGATTCTCAGTCAGGGCAGTAGATTCTCAGTCAGGGGACATTAGATTCTCAGGGCAGTAGATGCTCAGTCAGGGGGGCCGTAGATTCTCAGTCAGGGCAGTAGGTTCTCAGTCAGGGGACAGTAGATTCTCGGTCAGGGGAAGTAGAATCTCAGTCAGGGCAGTAGATTCTCAGTCAGGGCAGTAGATTCTCTGTCAGGGGACAGTAGTATCAAATTCAGGGCAGTAGATTCTCTGTCAGGGGGCAGTAGTTTCACTGTCAGGGCAGTAGATTCTCAGTCAGAGGACAGTAGATTCTCAGTCAGGGGACAGTAGATTCTCAGTCAGGGCAGTAGGTTCTCAGTCAGGGGGCAGTAGATTATCAGTCAGGGCAGTAGGTTCTCAGTCAGGGGACAGTAGATTCTTAGGCAGGGCAGTAGAATCTTAGTCAGGGCAGTAGATTTTCAGTCAGGGCAATAGATTCTCTGTCGGGGGCAGTAGATTCTCAGTCAGGGCTGTAGATTCTCAGTCAGTCATCAGTGGATTCTCAGTCAGGGCAGTAGATTCTCAGACTGGGGACAGTAGATACTCAGTCAGGGGTCAGTAGATCCTCAGTCAGGGGAAAGAACATTCTCAGTCAGTGGTCAGAATTTTGTCAGTCACGGCAGTAGATTCTCAGTCAAGGGGCAGTAGATTCTCAGTCAGGGCTGCTGATTCTCAGTCAGGGGACAGTAGATTCTCAGTCAGTGGCAGTAGGTTCACAGTCAGGGCAGTAGATTCTAAGTCAATGCAGTAGATTCTCAGTCAGGGGACAGTAGATTCTCAGTCAGGGCAGTAGATTCTCAGTCAGGGGCAGTAGATTCTCAGACAGGGCAGTAGATTCACTGTCGGGGACAGTAGATTGTCAGTCAGTGGACAGTAGATTCTCAGGCAGGGCAGTAGTTTCTCAGTCAAGGGGCAGTAGATTCACAGTCAGGGCAGTAGATTCTCAGTCAGGGGACAGTAGATTCTCAGGCAGGGCAGTAGCATCTTAGTCAGGGCAGTAGATTTTCAGTCAGGGCAATAGATTCTCTTTCGGGGGCAGTAGAATCTCAGTCAGGGCTGTAGATTCTCAGTCAGTCGTCAGTGGATTCTCAGTCAGGGCAGTAGATTCTCAGACTGGGGACAGTAGATACTCAGTCAGGGGTCAGTAGATCCTCAGTCAGGGGAAAGAACATTCTCAGTCAGTGGTCAGAATTTTGTCAGACACGGCAGTAGATTCTCAGTCAAGGGGCAGTAGATTCTCAGTCAGGGCTGCAGATTCTCAGTCAGGGGACAGTAGATTCTCAGTCAGTGGCAGTAGATTCTCAGTCATGGCAGTAGATTCTCAGTCACTGCGGTAGATACTCAGTCAAGGGGCAGTAGGTTCACAGTCAGAGCAGTAGATTCTAAGTCAATGCAGTAGATTCTCAGTCAGGGGACAGTAGATTCTCAGTCAGGGCAGTAGATTCTCAGTCAGGGGGCAGTAGATTCTCAGTCAGGGCAGTAGATTCACAGTCGGGGACAGTAGATTGTCAGTCAGTGGACAGTAGATTCTCAGTCAGGGCAGTAGATTCTCAGTCGGGGGCAGTAGATTCTCAGTCAGGGCAGTAGATTCTCAGTCACTGCAGTAGATCCTCAGTCACAGGGCTGGAGTTTCTCAGTCAGAGCTGTAGATTCTCAGTCATGGCAGTAGATTCTCAGTCCGGGCTTTAGATTCTCAGTCAGTGGACAGTAGATTCTCAGTCAGGTGCAGTAGCTTCTCAGTCAGGGCATTAGATTCTCAGTCACTGCGGTAGATACTCAGTCAAGGGGCAGTAGATTCACAGTCAGGGCAGTAGATACTAAGTCAATGCATTGGATTCTCAGTCAGGGGACAGTAGATTCTCAGTCAGGGCAGTAGATTCTCAGTCAGGGCTGTAGATTCTCAGTCAGTGGTCAGTGGATTCTCAGTCAGGGCAGTAGATTCTCAGTCAGGGCAGTAGATTCTCAGACAGGGAGCAGGTGATACTCAGTCAGGGGTCAGTAGATCCTCAGTCTGCGGAAAGTACATTCTCTGTCAGTGGTCAGAAGTTTCTAAGTCAGGGCAGTAGATTCTCAGTCAGGTGGCAGTAGATTCTCAGTCAGGGCAGTAGATTCTCAGTCAGGGGACATTAGATTCTCAGGGCAGTAGATGCTCAGTCAGGGGGCGCGTAGATTCTCAGTCAGGGCAGTTGGTTCTCAGTCAGGTGGCAGTAGATTCTCAGTCAGTGCAGTAGATTCTCAGTCAGGGCAGTAGATTCTCTGTCAGGGGGCAGTAGTATCACTGTCAGGGCAGTAGATTCTCAGTCAGGGGACTGTAGATTCTCAGTCAGGGCCGTAGATTCTCAGTCACTGCAGTAGATTCTCAGTCACGGCGCTGGAGTTTCTCAGTCAGAGCTGTAGATTCTCAGTCAGGGGGTAGTAGATTCTCAGTCCGGGCTTTAGATTCTCAGTCAGGGGACAGTAGATTCTCAGTCAGGTGCAGTAGCTTCTCATTCAGGGCATTAGATTCTCAGTCACTGCGGTAGATACTCAGTCAAGGGGCAGTAGATTCACAGTCAGGGCAGTAGATTCTAAGTCAATGCAGTAGATTCTCAGTCAGGGGACAGTAGATTCTCAGTCAGGGCAGTAGATTCACAGTCAGGCGACAGTAGATTCTCTGTCAGGGCAGCAGACTCTCTGTCAGGGGGCAGTAGATTCACAGTCAGTGGTCAGTGGATTTTCAGTCAGGGCAGTAGATTCTCAGTCAGGGCAGTAGATTCACAGTCAGGCGACAGTAGATTCTCTGTCAGGGCAGCAGACTCTCTGTCAGGGGGCAGTAGATTCACAGTCAGTGGTCAGTGGATTCTCATTCAGGGCAGTAGATTCTCAGTCAGGGCAGTAGATTCTCAGACAGGGGACAGTAGATACTCAGTCAGGGGTCAGTAGATCCTCAGTCAGGGGAAAGAACATTCTCTGTCAGGGGTCAGAAATTTCTCAGTCAGGGCAGTAGATTCTCAGTCAGGGGGCAGTAGATTCTCAGTCAGGGCAGTAGATTCTCAGTCAGGGGACATTAGATTCTCAGGGCAGTAGATGCTCAGTCAGGCGGGCCGTAGATTCTAAGTCAGGGCAGTAGGTTCTCAGTCAGGGGACAGTAGATTCTCGGTCATGTGCAGTAGAAACTCAGTCAGGGCAGTAGATTCTCAGTCAGGGCTGTAGATTCTCTGTCAGGGGGCAGTAGTTTCACTGTCAGGGCAGTAGATTCTCAGTCAGGGGACTGTAGATTCTCAGTCAGAGCTATAGATTCACAGTCAGGGGAGAGTAGATTCTCAGTCAGTAAATAGTAGATTCTCAGTCAGGGCAGTAGATTCTCAGTCAGGGGACAGTAGATTCTCAGTCAGGGGACAGTAGATTCTCAGTCAAGGCAGTAGATTCTCAGTCAGGGGGCAGTAGATTCTCAGTCAGTGCAGTAGGTTCTCAGTCAGGGGACAGTAGATTCTCAGGCATGGCAGTAGAATCTTATTCAGGGCAGAAGATTCTCAGTCAGGGCAGTAGATTCTCTGTCGGGGGCAGTAGATTCTCAGTCAGGGCAGTAGATTCTCAGTCAGTGGTCAGTGGATTCTCAGTCAGGGCAGTAGATTCTCAGACTGGGGACAGTAGATACTCAGTCGGGGTCAGTAGATCCTCAGTCAGGGGGCAGTAGATTCTCAGTCAGGGCTGTAGATTCTCAGTGAGGGGACAGTAGATTCTCAGTCTGTGGCAGTAGATTCTCAGTCAGGGCAGTAGATTCTCAGTCACTACATTAGATTCTCAGACACGGGGCTGTAGTTTCTCAGTCAGAGCTGTGGATACTCAGTAAGGGGGCTGTAGATTCTCAGTCAGGGCTTTAGATTCTCAGTCAGGGGACAGTAGATTCTCAGTCAGGTGCAGTAGCTTCTCAGTCAGGGCATTAGATTCTCAGTCACTGCGGTAGATACTCAGTCAAGGGGCAGTAGGTTCACAGTCAGGGCAGTAGATTCTAAGTCAATGCAGTAGATTCTCAGTCAGGGGACAGTAGATTCTCAGTCAGGGCAATAGATTCTCAGTCAGGGGGCAGTAGATTCTCAGTCAGGGCAGTAGATTCTCAGTCACTGCAGTAGATTCTCAGTCACGGGGCTGGTTTTTCTCAGTCAGAGCTGTAGATTCTCAGTCAGGGGGCTGTAGATTCTCAGTCCGGGCTTTAGATTCTCAGTCAGGTGACAGTAGATTCTCAGTCAGGTGCAGTAGCTTCTCAGTCAGGGCATTAGATTCTCAGTCACTGCGGTAGATACTCAGTCAAGGGGCAGTAGATTCACAGTCAGGGCAGTAGATTCTAAGTCAATGCACTAGATTCTCAGTCAGGGGAGAGTAGATTCTCAGTCAGGGCAGTAGTTTCACAGTCAGGGTTCAGCAGATTCTCAGTCAGGGGGCAGTAGATTCTCAGTCATGGCAGTAGATTCTCAGTCAGGGGACAGTAGATTCTTAGTCAGGGCAGTAGATTCTCAGTCAGGGGGCGCGTAGATTCTCAGTCAGGGCAGTTGGTTCTCAGTCAGGTGGCAGTAGATTCTCAGTTAGTGCAGTAGATTCTCAGTCAGGGCAGTAGATTCTCTGTCAGGGGGCAGTAGTATCACTGTCAGGGCAGTAGATTCTCAGTCAGGGGACTGTAGATTCTCAGTCAGGGCCGTAGATTCTCAGTCACTGCAGTAGATTCTCAGTCACGGCGCTGGAGTTTCTCAGTCAGAGCTGTAGATTCTCAGTCAGGGGGTAGTAGATTCTCAGTCCGGGCTTTAGATTCTCAGTCAGGGGACAGTAGATTCTCAGTCAGGTGCAGTAGCTTCTCATTCAGGGCATTAGATTCTCAGTCACTGCGGTAGATACTCAGTCAAGGGGCAGTAGATTCACAGTCAGGGCAGTAGATTCTAAGTCAATGCAGTAGATTCTCAGTCAGGGGACAGTAGATTCTCAGTCAGGGCAGTAGATTCACAGTCAGGCGACAGTAGATTCTCTGTCAGGGCAGCAGACTCTCTGTCAGGGGGCAGTAGATTCACAGTCAGTGGTCAGTGGATTTTCAGTCAGGGCAGTAGATTCTCAGTCAGGGCAGTAGATTCACAGTCAGGCGACAGTAGATTCTCTGTCAGGGCAGCAGACTCTCTGTCAGGGGGCAGTAGATTCACAGTCAGTGGTCAGTGGATTCTCATTCAGGGCAGTAGATTCTCAGTCAGGGCAGTAGATTCTCAGACAGGGGACAGTAGATACTCAGTCAGGGGTCAGTAGATCCTCAGTCAGGGGAAAGAACATTCTCTGTCAGGGGTCAGAAATTTCTCAGTCAGGGCAGTAGATTCTCAGTCAGGGGGCAGTAGATTCTCAGTCAGGGCAGTAGATTCTCAGTCAGGGGACATTAGATTCTCAGGGCAGTAGATGCTCAGTCAGGCGGGCCGTAGATTCTAAGTCAGGGCAGTAGGTTCTCAGTCAGGGGACAGTAGATTCTCGGTCATGTGCAGTAGAAACTCAGTCAGGGCAGTAGATTCTCAGTCAGGGCTGTAGATTCTCTGTCAGGGGGCAGTAGTTTCACTGTCAGGGCAGTAGATTCTCAGTCAGGGGACTGTAGATTCTCAGTCAGAGCTATAGATTCACAGTCAGGGGAGAGTAGATTCTCAGTCAGTAAATAGTAGATTCTCAGTCAGGGCAGTAGATTCTCAGTCAGGGGACAGTAGATTCTCAGTCAGGGGACAGTAGATTCTCAGTCAAGGCAGTAGATTCTCAGTCAGGGGGCAGTAGATTCTCAGTCAGTGCAGTAGGTTCTCAGTCAGGGGACAGTAGATTCTCAGGCATGGCAGTAGAATCTTATTCAGGGCAGAAGATTCTCAGTCAGGGCAGTAGATTCTCTGTCGGGGGCAGTAGATTCTCAGTCAGGGCAGTAGATTCTCAGTCAGTGGTCAGTGGATTCTCAGTCAGGGCAGTAGGTTCTCAGACTGGGGACAGTAGATACTCAGTCGGGGTCAGTAGATCCTCAGTCAGGGGGCAGTAGATTCTCAGTCAGGGCTTTAGATTCTCAGTCAGGTGACAGTAGATTCTCAGTCAGGTGCAGTAGCTTCTCAGTCAGGGCATTAGATTCTCAGTCACTGCGGTAGATACTCAGTCAAGGGGCAGTAGATTCACAGTCAGGGCAGTAGATTCTAAGTCAATGCACTAGATTCTCAGTCAGGGGAGAGTAGATTCTCAGTCAGGGCAGTAGTTTCACAGTCAGGGTTCAGCAGATTCTCAGTCAGGGGGCAGTAGATTCTCAGTCAGGGGACAGTAGATTCTTAGTCAGGGCAGTAGATTCTCAGTCAGGGGACAGTAGATTCTCAGTCAGGGGACAGTAGATTCTCAGTCAGGGGACAGTAGATTCTCAGTCAGGGCAGCAGATTCTCAGTCAGGGGACAGTAGATTCTCATTCAGTACAGTAGGTTCTCAGTCAGGGGACAGTTGATTCTCAGGCAGGGCAGTAGAATCTCAGTCAGGGCAGTAGATTCTCAGTCAGGGCAGTAGATTCTCTGTCAGGGGGCAGTAGTTTCTCTGTCAGGGCAGAAGATTCTCTGTTGGGTGCAGTAGATTCTCAGACAGGGCAGTAGATTCCAAGTCAGGGCAGTAGATTCCCAGTCATGGCAGTAGATTCTCAGTCAGGGGCCATTAGATTCTCAGTCAGGGCTTTAGATTCACAGTCGGGGATAGTAGATTGTCAGCCAGGAGACAGTAGATTCTCAGTCAGGGCAGTAGATTCACAGTCAGGGGACAGTAGATTCTCTGTCAGGGCAGTAGACTCTCTGTCAGGGGTCAGTAGATTCTCAGTCAGGGCCGTAGATTTTCAGTCAGGGCAGTAGATTCCGTGTCGGGGCAGTAGATTCTCAGCCAGGGGACAGTAGATTCTCAGACAGGGGTGAGTAGATTCTCAGTCAGGGCAGTAGATTCTCAGTCAGGGCAGTAGATTCTCAATCAGGGCACTAGATTCTCAGTCTGGGCAGTAGATCCTCAATCAGGGGACAGTAGATTCTCAGTCAGGGCAGTCGATTCTCAGTTGGGGACAGTAGATTCACAGTCAGGGTTCAGTAGATTCTCAGTCAGGGCTGTAGTTTCTCAATCAGGGGACAGTAGATTCTCTGTCAGGGGGCAGTAGATTCTCAGTCAGGGGGTCTGTAGATTCTCTGTCAGGTGGCAGTAGATTCTCAGTCAGGGGCCAGTAGATTCTCAGTCAGGACAGTACATTCTCAGTCAGGGGGTAGTAGATTCTCAGTCAGGGCACTACATTTGCACTCAGGGCACTACATTCGCAGTCAGGGTACAATAGATTCTCAGTAGGGGAAGTAGATTCACAGTCAGGGGACAGTAGATTCTCAGTCAGGGGACAGTAGATTCTCAGTCAGGTGACAGTAGATTCTCAGTCAGTGGTCAGTAGATCCTCAGTCAAGGGAAGAGATTCTCAGTCAGGGGACAGTAGATACTCAGTCAGGGGTCAGTAGATTCTCAGTCAGGGGTCTTTAACTTCTCAGTCAGGGGTCAGTAGATTCTCTGTCAGGGCAGTAGATTCTCTGTCAGGGCATTAGATTCTCTGTCAGGGGTCAGTAGATTCACAGTCATGTGTCAGTAGATTCTCAGTCATAGCAGTAGATTCTCAGTCATGTGACAGTAGATTCTCAGTCAGGGGTCAGTAGATTCTCAGTTAGGGCAGTAGATTCTCTGTCAGTGCAGTAGATTCTCTGTCAGGGGGCAGTAGATTCTCAGTCAGGGCAGTAGATTCTTAGTCAGGGGTCAGTAGATTCTCAGTCAGGGGGCAGTATATTCTCAGTCGGGGGCAGTAGATTCTCAGGCAGGGGTCAGTGGATTCTCAGTCAGGGTTCAGTAGATTCTCAGTCAGGGGGCAGTAGATTCTCAGTCAGGGTACAGTAGATACTCAGTCAGGGGGCAGTAGATACTTATTCAGGGGTCAGTATATCCTCAGTCAGGGAAAGAACTTTTTCAGTCTGGGGTCAATAGATTCTTAGTCAGGGCAGTAGATTCTCAGTGAGGGGGCATTAGATTCTCAGTCAGGGTATAGTAGATTCACAGTCAGGGGACAGTAGATTCTCAGTCAGGGGCAGTAGATTCTCAGTCAGCACAGAAGATTCTCAGTCACTGCAGTAGATTCTCAGTCGGGGGCAGTAGATTCTCAGTCAGGGCAGTAGGTTCTCAGTTGGGCAGTAGATTCTCAGTCAGGGGACAGTAGATTCTCAGCCAGGGCAGTAGATTCACAATCAGGGTAAAGTAGATTCTCAGTCAGGGCATTAGATTCTTAGTCAGGGCAGTAGATTCTCGGTCAGGGGGCTGTAGATTCTCAGTCAGGGCAGTAGATTCTCAGTCAGGGCAGTAGATTCTTAGTCAGGGGACAGTAGTTTCTCAGTCATGGCAGTAGATTCTCAGTCAGGGGGCAGTAGGTTCTCAGTCAGGGCAGTAGATTCACAGTCAGGGGAAAGTAGATTCTGAGTGAGGGGGTCAGTAGTTTCTGTCTGGGCAGTAGATTCTCAGTCAGGGGGCAGTAGATTCTCAGTCAGGGCAGTAGATTCTCATGGCAGTAGATTCTCAGTCAGGGGGCAGTAGCTTCTCAATCGTGGTAGTAGATTCTCAGTCAGAGGGCAGTTGATTCTCAGTCAGGGCAGTAGATTCTCAGTCAGGGGACAGTAGATTATCAGTCAGGGGACAGTAGTTTCTCAGTCAGGGGTCATTATTTTCTCAGTCAGAGCATTAGATTCTCTGTCAGGGCAGTAGATTCTCTGTCAGGGGGCAGTAGATTCACAGTCAGGGCAGTAGATTCACAGTCAGGGGACCGTAGATTCTCAGTCAGGTGGTATGTAGATTCTCTGTCAGGGGCCAGTAGATTCTCAGTCAGGGGGTCTGTAGGTTCTCTGTCAGGGGGCAGTAGATTCTCAGTCAGGGGCCAGTAGATTCACAGTCAGGACAGTAGATTCTCAGTCAGGGGGTAGTAGATTCTCAGTCAGGGCATTAGATTCTCAGTCAGGGGACAATAGATTCTCAGTCAGTGCATTAGATTCTCAGTCAGGGGTCAGTAGATTCTCAGTCAGTGACGTAGATTCTCAGTCAGGGCAGTAGATTCTCAGTCAGGTGCAGTGGATTCTCAGTCAGGGCAGTAGATTCTCAGTCAAGGTGCAGTAGATTCTCAGTCAGGGGTCGTAGATTCTCAGTCAGGGCAGTAGATTCTCAGTCAGGGCAGTAGATTCTCAGTCAGGGGGCATTAGATTCTCAGTCAAGGTGCAGTAGATTCTCAGTCATGGGGCTGTAGATTCTCAGTCAGGTGGCAGTAGATTCTCAGTCAGGGGACAGTAGGTTCTCAGTCAGGGGCAGTAGATTCTCAATCAGGGCAGTAGATTCTCAGTCACTGCAGTAGATTCTCAGTCATGGGGCAGTAGATTCTCAGTCCGTGCAGTAGATTCTCAGTTGGGGAGTAGATTCTCAGTCAGGGCAGTAGATTCACAGTCAGGGTAAAGTAGATTCTCAGTCAGGGCATTAGATTCTAAGTCAGGGCACAGTAGATTCTCTGTCAGGGCAGTAGATTCTCAGTCAGGGCAGTAGATTCTCAGACTGGGCAGTAGATTCTTAGTCAGTGGGCAGTAGTTTCTCAGTTATGGCAGTAGGTTCTCAGTCAGGGCAGTAGATTCACGGTCAGGGGAAAGTAGATTCTCAGTCAGGGGACGGTAGATTCTGTCAGGCAGTAAATTCTCAGTCAGGGGCAGTAGATTCTCAGTCAGGACAGTAGATTCTCAGTCAGAGAAGTAGATTCTCAGGGCAGGAGATTCTCAGTCAGGGCAGGAGATTCTCTGTCAGGTGTCAGTAGATTCTCAGTCAGGGTTCAGTAGATTCTCAGTCAGGGTACAGTAGATACTCAGTCAGGGGGCAGTAGATACTCAGTCAGGGGTCAGTATATCCTCAGTCAGGGGAAAGAACTCTCTCAGTCTGGGGTCAATAGATTCTTAGTCAGGGCAGTAGATTCTCAGTGAGGGGGCATTAGATTCTCAGTCAGGGTATAGTAGATTCACAGTCAGGGGACAGTAGATTCTCAGTCAGGGGCAGTAGATTCTCAGTCAGCACAGAAGATTCTCAGTCACTGCAGTAGATTCTCAGTCGGGGGCAGTAGATTCTCAGTCAGGGCAGTAGGTTCTCAGTTGGGCAGTAGATTCTCAGTCAGGGGACAGTAGATTCTCAGCCAGGGCAGTAGATTCACAATCAGGGTAAAGTAGATTCTCAGTCAGGGCATTAGATTCTTAGTCAGGGCAGTAGATTCTCGGTCAGGGGGCTGTAGATTCTCAGTCAGGGCAGTAGATTCTCAGTCAGGGCAGTAGATTCTTAGTCAGGTGACAGTAGTCTCTCAGTCATGGCAGTAGATTCTCAGTCAGGGGGCAGTAGGTTCTCAGTCAGGGCAGTAGATTCACAGTCAGGGGAAAGTAGATTCTGAGTGAGGGGGTCAGTAGTTTCTGTCTGGGCAGTAGATTCTCAGTCAGGGGGCAGTAGATTCTCAGTCAGGGCAGTAGATTCTCATGGCAGTAGATTCTCAGTCAGGGGGCAGTAGCTTCTCAATCGTGGTAGTAGATTCTCAGTCAGAGGGCAGTTGATTCTCAGTCAGGGCAGTAGATTCTCAGTCAGGGGACAGTAGATTATCAGTCAGGGGACAGTAGTTTCTCAGTCAGGGGTCATTATTTTCTCAGTCAGAGCATTAGATTCTCTGTCAGGGCAGTAGATTCTCTGTCAGGGGGCAGTAGATTCACAGTCAGGGCAGTAGATTCACAGTCAGGGGACCGTAGATTCTCAGTCAGGTGGTATGTAGATTCTCTGTCAGGGGCCAGTAGATTCTCAGTCAGGGGGTCTGTAGGTTCTCTGTCAGGGGGCAGTAGATTCTCAGTCAGGGGCCAGTAGATTCACAGTCAGGACAGTAGATTCTCAGTCAGGGGGTAGTAGATTCTCAGTCAGGGCATTAGATTCTCAGTCAGGGGACAATAGATTCTCAGTCAGTGCATTAGATTCTCAGTCAGGGGTCAGTAGATTCTCAGTCAGTGACGTAGATTCTCAGTCAGGGCAGTAGATTCTCAGTCAGGTGCAGTGGATTCTCAGTCAGGGCAGTAGATTCTCAGTCAAGGTGCAGTAGATTCTCAGTCAGGGGTCGTAGATTCTCAGTCAGGGCAGTAGATTCTCAGTCAGGGCAGTAGATTCTCAGTCAGGGGGCATTAGATTCTCAGTCAAGGTGCAGTAGATTCTCAGTCATGGGGCTGTAGATTCTCAGTCAGGTGGCAGTAGATTCTCAGTCAGGGGACAGTAGGTTCTCAGTCAGGGGCAGTAGATTCTCAATCAGGGCAGTAGATTCTCAGTCACTGCAGTAGATTCTCAGTCATGGGGCAGTAGATTCTCAGTCCGTGCAGTAGATTCTCAGTTGGGGAGTAGATTCTCAGTCAGGGCAGTAGATTCACAGTCAGGGTAAAGTAGATTCTCAGTCAGGGCATTAGATTCTAAGTCAGGGCACAGTAGATTCTCTGTCAGGGCAGTAGATTCTCAGTCAGGGCAGTAGATTCTCAGACTGGGCAGTAGATTCTTAGTCAGTGGGCAGTAGTTTCTCAGTTATGGCAGTAGGTTCTCAGTCAGGGCAGTAGATTCACAGTCAGGGGAAAGTAGATTCTCAGTCAGGGGACGGTAGATTCTGTCAGGCAGTAGATTCTCAGTCAGGGGCAGTAGATTCTCAGTCAGGACAGTAGATTCTCAGTCAGAGAAGTAGATTCTCAGGGCAGGAGATTCTCAGTCAGGGCAGGAGATTCTCTGTCAGGTGTCAGTAGATTCTCAGTCAGGGTTCAGTAGATTCTCAGTCAGGGTACAGTAGATACTCAGTCAGAGGGCAGTAGATACTCAGTCAGGGGTCAGTATATCCTCAGTCAGGGGAAAGAACTCTCTCAGTCTGGGGTCAATAGATTCTTAGTCAGGACAGTAGATTCTCAGTGAGGGGGCATTAGATTCTCAGTCAGGGTATAGTAGATTCACAGTCAGGGGACAGTAGATTCTCAGTCAGGGGCAGTAGATTCTCAGTCAGCGCAGAAGATTCTCAGTCACTGCAGTAGATTCTCAGTCAGGGGGCAGTAGATTCTCAGTCAGGGCAGTAGGTTCTCAGTTGGGCAGTAGATTCTCAGTCAGGGGACAGTAGATTCTCAGCCAGGGCAGTAGATTCACAATCAGGGTAAAGTAGATTCTCAGTCAGGGCATTAGATTCTCAGTCAGGGCAGCAGATTCTCTGTCAGGGGGCTGTAGATTCTCAGTCAGGGCAGTAGATTCTCAGTCAGGGAGCAGTAGATTCTCAGTCAGGGCAGTAGATTCACAGTCAGGGGAAAGTAGATTCTCAGTGAGGGGTCAGTCGATTCTGTCAGGGCAGTAGATTCTCAGTGAGGGGGCAGTAGATTCTCAGTGAGGGGGCAGTAGATTCTCAGTCAGGGCAGTAGATTCTCAGGGCAGTAGATTCTAAGTCAAGGGTCAATAGATTCTCAGTCAGGGCAGTAGATTCTCATGGCAGTAGATTCTCAGTCAGGGGCCAGTAGATTCTCAGTCAGTACAGTAGATTCTCAGTCGGGGGTAGTAGATTCTCAGTCAGGGGACAGTAGTTTCTCAGTCAGGGGTCATTAGATTCTCAGTCAGGGCATTAGATTCTCTGTCAGGGCAGTAGATTCTCAGTCAGGGGGCAGTAGATGCTCAGTCAGGGTACAGTAGATACTCAGTCAGGGGGCAGTAGATACTCAGTCAGGGGTCAGTATATCCTCAGTCAGGGGAAAGAACTTTCTCAGTGAGGGGTCAGTAGATTCTGTCAGGGCAGTAGATTCTCAGTCAGGGGGCAGTAGATTCTCAGTCAGGGCAGTAGATTCTCAGTCAGGCAGTAGATTCTCAGGGCAGTAGATTCTCAGTGAAGGGGCAGTAGATTCTCAGTCAGGGCAGGAGATTCTCAGTCAGGGCAGTAGATTCTCAATCAGGGGGCAGTAGGTTCTCAGTCAGGGCAGTAGATTCACAGTCAGGGGAAAGTAGATTCTCAGTGAGGGGTCAGTAGATTCTGTCAGGGCAGTAGATTCTCAGTCAGGGGGCAGTAGATTCTCAGTCATGGTAGTAGATTCTCTGTCAGGGGGCAGTTGATTCTCAGTCAGGGGCCAGTAGATTCTCAGTCAGGACAGTAGATTCTCAGTCAGGGGGTAGTAGATTCTCAGTCAGGGGACAGTAGTTTCTCAGTCAGGGGTCAGTAGATTCTCAGTCAGTGCAGTAGATTCTCAGTAAGGGGGCAGTAGATTCTCTGTCAGGGCAGTAGATTCTCAGTCAGGGGACAGTAGGTTCTCAAACAGGGGCCGTAGACTCACAGTCAGGGGTCATTAGATTCTCAGTCAGGGCAGTAGATTCTCAGTCAGGGCAGTAGATTCTCAGACTGGGGACAGTATATCCTCAGTCAGGGCAGTAGATTCACAGTCAACGTACAGTAGATTCTCAGTCAGGGCATTAGATTCTCAGTCAGGGGACAGTAGATTCTCAATCAGGGCAGTAGATTCTCAGTCAGGGGGCAGTAGATTCTCAGTCAGGGCAGTAGATTCTCAGTCAGGGGGCAGTAGATTCTCAGTCAGGGGACAGTAGATTCTCAGTCAGGGCAGTAGATTCTCAGTCAGGGGTCAGTAGATTCTCAGTCAGGGGCCAGTAGATTCTCAGTCAGGGCAGTAGATTCTCAGTCAGGAGTCAGTAGATTCTCAGTCATGGCAGTAGATTCTCAGTCAGGGGGCAGTAGATTCTCAGTCAGGGCAGTAGATTCACAGTCAAGGGAATGTAGATTCTCAGTCAGGGGCCAGTAGATTCTGTCAGGGCCGAAGATTCTCAGTCAGGGGACAGTAGATACTCAGTCAGGGCAGTAGATTCTCAGTCAGGGCATTAGATTCTCAGTCAAGGGGCTGTAAATTCTCAGTCAGGGCAGTAGATTCTCAGGGCAGTAGATTCTCAGTCGTGGCAGTAGATTCTCTGTCGGGGGCAGTAGATTTGCAGTCAGGGCAGTAGATTCTCAGTCAGGGGACAGTAGATTCTCAGTCAGGACAATAGATTCTCTGTCAGGGCAGTAGATTCTCTGTCAGGGGGCAGTAGATTCACAGTCAGGGCAGTAGATTCACAGTCAGGGGACAGTAGATTCTCAGTCAGTGGGCAGTAGATTCTCAGTCAGGGGTCATTAGATTCTCAGTCAGTGCAGTAGATTCTCTGTCAGTGCAGTAGATTCTCTGTCAGGGTGCAGTAGATTCACAGTCAGGGGTCAGTAGATTCTCAGTCAGGGCTGTAGATTTTCAGTCAGGGCAGTAGATTCCATGTCGGGGGCAGTAGATTCTCAGCCAGGGGACAGTAGATTCTCAGTCAGGGGTCAGTAGATTCTCAGTCAGGGCAGTAGATTCTCAGTCAGGGCAGTAGATTCTAAATCAGGACACTAGATTCTCAGTCAGGGCAGTAGATCCTCAATCAGGGGACAGTAGATTCTCAGTCAGGGCAGTCGATTCTCAGTCGGGGACAGTAGATTCTCATTCAGGGGTCAGTAGATTGTCTGTCAGGGCAGTAGATTCTCTGTCAGGGCTGTAGATTCTCTGTCAGTGGCAGCAGATTCACAGTCAGGGTTCAGTAGATTCTCAGTCAGGGCTGTAATTCTCAATCAGGGGACAGTAGATTCTCTGTCAGGGGGCAAGATTCTCAGTCAGGGCAGTAGATTCTCAGTCAAGGGGCAGTAAATTCTCATTCAGGGCAGTAGATTCTCAGGGCAGTAGATTCTCAGTCAGGGGGCAGTAGATTCTCTGTCGTGGCAGTAGATTCTCTGTCAGGGGGCAGTAGGTTTGCAGTCAGGGCAGTAGGTTCTCAGTCAGAGGACAGTAGATTCTCAGTCAGTGGGCAATAGTTTCTCAGTCAGGGGTCATTAGATTCTCAGTCAGGACAGTAGATTCTCTGTCAGGGCAGTAGATTCTCTGTCAGGGGGCAGTAGATTCACAGTCAGGGCAGTAGATTCACAGTCAGGGGACAGTAGATTCTCAGTCAGTGGGCAGTAGATTCTCAGTCAGGGGTCATTAGATTCTCAGTCAGTGCAGTAGATTCTCTGTCAGGGCAGTAGATTCTCTGTCAGGGGGCAGTAGATTCACAGTCTGGGGTCAGTAGATTCTCAGTCAGGGCCGTAGATTCTCAGTCAGGGCAGTAGATTCTGTGTCAGGGGGCAGTAGATTCTCAGTCAGGGGACAGTTGATTCTCAGTCAGGGGTCAGTAGATTCTCAGTCAGGGCAGTAGATTCTCAATCAGGGCAGTAGATTCTCAATCAGGGCAGTAGATTCTCAGTCAGGGCAGTATTTCCTCAATCAGGGGACAGTAGATTCTCATTCAGGGCAGTCGATTCTCAGTCGGGGACAGTAGATTCTCAGTCAGGGGTCAGTAGATTCTCAGTCAGGGCAGTAGATTCTCTGTCAGGGCAGTAGATTTTCTGTCAGGGGGCAGTAGATTCACAGTCAGGGTTCAGTAGATTCTCAGTCAGGGCTGTAGATTCTCAATCAGGGGACAGTAGATTCTCTGTCAGGGGGCAGTAGATTCACTGTCAGGGGTCAGTAGATTCTCAGTCAGGGCAGTAGATTCTCAGTCAGGGGTCAACAGATTCTCAGTCATGGCAGTAGATTCTCAGTCAGCGGGCAGTAGATTCTCATTCAGGGCAGTAGATTCTCAGTCAGGGCAGTAGATTCTCAGTCAGGGGACAGTAGATCCTCAGCCAGTGCAGTAGATTCACAGTCAAGGAAGAGTAGATTCTAAGTCAGGGCATTAGATTCTCAGTCGGGGACAGTAGATTCTCAGTCAGGGGGCAGTAGATTCTCCGTCAGGGGGTAGTAGATTCTCAGTCTGGGCAGTAGATTCTCAGTCAGGGCAGTACATTCTCAGTCAGGGTACAGTAGATTCTCAGTAGGGGAAGTAGATTCACAGTCAGGGGACAGTAGATTCTCAGTCAGGGCTGTAATTCTCAATCAGGGGACAGTAGATTCTCTGTCAGGGGGCAAGATTCTCAGTCAGGGCAGTAGATTCTCAGTCAAGGGGCAGTAAATTCTCATTCAGGGCAGTAGATTCTCAGGGCAGTAGATTCTCAGTCAGGGGGCAGTAGATTCTCTGTCGTGGCAGTAGATTCTCTGTCAGGGGGCAGTAGGTTTGCAGTCAGGGCAGTAGGTTCTCAGTCAGAGGACAGTAGATTCTCAGTCAGTGGGCAGTAGTTTCTCAGTCAGGGGTCATTAGATTCTCAGTCAGGACAGTAGATTCTCTGTCAGGGCAGTAGATTCTCTGTCAGGGGGCAGTAGATTCACAGTCAGGGCAGTAGATTCACAGTCAGGGGACAGTAGATTCTCAGTCAGTGGGCAGTAGATTCTCAGTCAGGGGTCATTAGATTCTCAGTCAGTGCAGTAGATTCTCTGTCAGGGCAGTAGATTCTCTGTCAGGGGGCAGTAGATTCACAGTCTGGGGTCAGTAGATTCTCAGTCAGGGCCGTAGATTCTCAGTCAGGGCAGTAGATTCCGTGTCAGGGGGCAGTAGATTCTCAGTCAGGGGACAGTTGATTCTCAGTCAGGGGTCAGTAGATTCTCAGTCAGGGCAGTAGATTCTCAATCAGGGCAGTAGATTCTCAATCAGGGGACAGTAGATTCTCAGTCAGGTGGCAGTAGATTCTCAGTCAGGGGACAGTAGGTTCTCAGTCAGGGGCAGTAGATTCTCAATCAGGGCAGTAGATTCTCAGTCACTGCAGTAGATTCTCAGTCATGGGGCAGTAGATTCTCAGTCCGTGCAGTAGATTCTCAGTTGGGGAGTAGATTCTCAGTCAGGGCAGTAGATTCACAGTCAGGGTAAAGTAGATTCTCAGTCAGGGCATTAGATTCTAAGTCAGGGCACAGTAGATTCTCTGTCAGGGCAGTAGATTCTCAGTCAGGGCAGTAGATTCTCAGACTGGGCAGTAGATTCTTAGTCAGTGGGCAGTAGTTTCTCAGTTATGGCAGTAGGTTCTCAGTCAGGGCAGTAGATTCACAGTCAGGGGAAAGTAGATTCTCAGTCAGGGGACGGTAGATTCTGTCAGGCAGTAGATTCTCAGTCAGGGGCAGTAGATTCTCAGTCAGGACAGTAGATTCTCAGTCAGAGAAGTAGATTCTCAGGGCAGGAGATTCTCAGTCAGGGCAGGAGATTCTCTGTCAGGTGTCAGTAGATTCTCAGTCAGGGTTCAGTAGATTCTCAGTCAGGGTACAGTAGATACTCAGTCAGGGGGCAGTAGATACTCAGTCAGGGGTCAGTATATCCTCAGTCAGGGGAAAGAACTCTCTCAGTCTGGGGTCAATAGATTCTTAGTCAGGACAGTAGATTCTCAGTGAGGGGGCATTAGATTCTCAGTCAGGGTATAGTAGATTCACAGTCAGGGGACAGTAGATTCTCAGTCAGGGGCAGTAGATTCTCAGTCAGCGCAGAAGATTCTCAGTCACTGCAGTAGATTCTCAGTCAGGGGGCAGTAGATTCTCAGTCAGGGCAGTAGGTTCTCAGTTGGGCAGTAGATTCTCAGTCAGGGGACAGTAGATTCTCAGCCAGGGCAGTAGATTCACAATCAGGGTAAAGTAGATTCTCAGTCAGGGCATTAGATTCTCAGTCAGGGCAGCAGATTCTCTGTCAGGGGGCTGTAGATTCTCAGTCAGGGCAGTAGATTCACAGTCAGGGGAAAGTAGATTCTCAGTGAGGGGTCAGTCGATTCTGTCAGGGCAGTAGATTCTCAGGGCAGTAGATTCTCAGTCAGGGGGCAGTAGATTCTCTGTCGTGGCAGTAGATTCTCTGTCAGGGGGCAGTAGGTTTGCAGTCAGGGCAGTAGGTTCTCAGTCAGAGGACAGTAGATTCTCAGTCAGTGGGCAGTAGTTTCTCAGTCAGGGGTCATTAGATTCTCAGTCAGGACAGTAGATTCTCTGTCAGGGCAGTAGATTCTCTGTCAGGGGGCAGTAGATTCACAGTCAGGGCAGTAGATTCACAGTCAGGGGACAGTAGATTCTCAGTCAGTGGGCAGTAGATTCTCAGTTAGGGGTCATTAGATTCTCAGTCAGTGCAGTAGATTCTCTGTCAGGGCAGTAGATTCTCTGTCAGGGGGCAGTAGATTCACAGTCTGGGGTCAGTAGATTCTCAGTCAGGGCCGTAGATTCTCAGTCAGGGCAGTAGATTCCGTGTCAGGGGGCAGTAGATTCTCAGTCAGGGGACAGTTGATTCTCAGTCAGGGGTCAGTAGATTCTCAGTCAGGGCAGTAGATTCTCAATCAGGGCAGTAGATTCTCAATCAGGGGACAGTAGATTCTCAGTCAGGTGGCAGTAGATTCTCAGTCAGGGGACAGTAGGTTCTCAGTCAGGGGCAGTAGATTCTCAATCAGGGCAGTAGATTCTCAGTCACTGCAGTAGATTCTCAGTCATGGGGCAGTAGATTCTCAGTCCGTGCAGTAGATTCTCAGTTGGGGAGTAGATTCTCAGTCAGGGCAGTAGATTCACAGTCAGGGTAAAGTAGATTCTCAGTCAGGGCATTAGATTCTAAGTCAGGGCACAGTAGATTCTCTGTCAGGGCAGTAGATTCTCAGTCAGGGCAGTAGATTCTCAGACTGGGCAGTAGATTCTTAGTCAGTGGGCAGTAGTTTCTCAGTTATGGCAGTAGGTTCTCAGTCAGGGCAGTAGATTCACAGTCAGGGGAAAGTAGATTCTCAGTCAGGGGACGGTAGATTCTGTCAGGCAGTAGATTCTCAGTCAGGGGCAGTAGATTCTCAGTCAGGACAGTAGATTCTCAGTCAGAGAAGTAGATTCTCAGGGCAGGAGATTCTCAGTCAGGGCAGGAGATTCTCTGTCAGGTGTCAGTAGATTCTCAGTCAGGGTTCAGTAGATTCTCAGTCAGGGTACAGTAGATACTCAGTCAGGGGGCAGTAGATACTCAGTCAGGGGTCAGTATATCCTCAGTCAGGGGAAAGAACTCTCTCAGTCTGGGGTCAATAGATTCTTAGTCAGGACAGTAGATTCTCAGTGAGGGGGCATTAGATTCTCAGTCAGGGTATAGTAGATTCACAGTCAGGGGACAGTAGATTCTCAGTCAGGGGCAGTAGATTCTCAGTCAGCGCAGAAGATTCTCAGTCACTGCAGTAGATTCTCAGTCAGGGGGCAGTAGATTCTCAGTCAGGGCAGTAGGTTCTCAGTTGGGCAGTAGATTCTCAGTCAGGGGACAGTAGATTCTCAGCCAGGGCAGTAGATTCTCAGTCAGGGGGCAGTAGATTCTCAGTCAGGGCAGTAGATTCACAGTCAGGGGAAAGTAGATTCTCAGTGAGGGGTCAGTCGATTCTGTCAGGGCAGTAGATTCTCAGTGAGGGGGCAGTAGATTCTCAGTGAGGGGGCAGTAGATTCTCAGTCAGGGCAGTAGATTCTCAGGGCAGTAGATTCTAAGTCAAGGGTCAATAGATTCTCAGTCAGGGCAGTAGATTCTCATGGCAGTAGATTCTCAGTCAGGGGCCAGTAGATTCTCAGTCAGTACAGTAGATTCTCAGTCAGGGGGTAGTAGATTCTCAGTCAGGGGACAGTAGTTTCTCAGTCAGGGGTCATTAGATTCTCAGTCAGGGCATTAGATTCTCTGTCAGGGCAGTAGATTCTCAGTCAGGGGGCAGTAGATGCTCAGTCAGGGTACAGTAGATACTCAGTCAGGGGGCAGTAGATACTCAGTCAGGGGTCAGTATATCCTCAGTCAGGGGAAAGAACTTTCTCAGTGAGGGGTCAGTAGATTCTGTCAGGGCAGTAGATTCTCAGTCAGGGGGCAGTAGATTCTCAGTCAGGGCAGTAGATTCTCAGTCAGGCAGTAGATTCTCAGGGCAGTAGATTCTCAGTGAAGGGGCAGTAGATTCTCAGTCAGGGCAGGAGATTCTCAGTCAGGGCAGTAGATTCTCAATCAGGGGGCAGTAGGTTCTCAGTCAGGGCAGTAGATTCACAGTCAGGGGAAAGTAGATTCTCAGTGAGGGGTCAGTAGATTCTGTCAGGGCAGTAGATTCTCAGTCAGGGGGCAGTAGATTCTCATTCAGGGCTGTAGATTCTCATGGCAGTAGATTCTCAGTCAGGGGGCAGTAGATTCTCAGTCATGGTAGTAGATTCTCTGTCAGGGGGCAGTTGATTCTCAGTCAGGGGCCAGTAGATTCTCAGTCAGGACAGTAGATTCTCAGTCAGGGGGTAGTAGATTCTCAGTCAGGGGACAGTAGTTTCTCAGTCAGGGGTCAGTAGATTCTCAGTCAGTGCAGTAGATTCTCAGTAAGGGGGCAGTAGATTCTCTGTCAGGGCAGTAGATTCTCAGTCAGGGGACAGTAGGTTCTCAAACAGGGGCCGTAGACTCACAGTCAGGGGTCATTAGATTCTCAGTCAGGGCAGTAGATTCTCAGTCAGGGCAGTAGATTCTCAGACTGGGGACAGTATATCCTCAGTCAGGGCAGTAGATTCACAGTCAACGTACAGTAGATTCTCAGTCAGGGCATTAGATTCTCAGTCAGGGGACAGTAGATTCTCAATCAGGGCAGTAGATTCTCAGTCAGGGGGCAGTAGATTCTCAGTCAGGGCAGTAGATTCTCAGTCAGGGGGCAGTAGATTCTCAGTCAGGGGACAGTAGATTCTCAGTCAGGGCAGTAGATTCTCAGTCAGGGGTCAGTAGATTCTCAGTCAGGGGCCAGTAGATTCTCAGTCAGGGCAGTAGATTCTCAGTCAGGAGTCAGTAGATTCTCAGTCATGGCAGTAGATTCTCAGTCAGGGGGCAGTAGATTCTCAGTCAGGGCAGTAGATTCACAGTCAAGGGAATGTAGATTCTCAGTCAGGGGCCAGTAGATTCTGTCAGGGCCGAAGATTCTCAGTCAGGGGGCAGTAGATACTCAGTCAGGGCAGTAGATTTTCAGTCAGGGCATTAGATTCTCAGTCAAGGGGCTGTAAATTCTCAGTCAGGGCAGTAGATTCTCAGGGCAGTAGATTCTCAGTCGTGGCAGTAGATTCTCTGTCGGGGGCAGTAGATTTGCAGTCAGGGCAGTAGATTCTCAGTCAGGGGACAGTAGATTCTCAGTCAGGACAATAGATTCTCTGTCAGGGCAGTAGATTCTCTGTCAGGGGGCAGTAGATTCACAGTCAGGGCAGTAGATTCACAGTCAGGGGACAGTAGATTCTCAGTCAGTGGGCAGTAGATTCTCAGTCAGGGGTCATTAGATTCTCAGTCAGTGCAGTAGATTCTCTGTCAGTGCAGTAGATTCTCTGTCAGGGTGCAGTAGATTCACAGTCAGGGGTCAGTAGATTCTCAGTCAGGGCTGTAGATTTTCAGTCAGGGCAGTAGATTCCATGTCGGGGGCAGTAGATTCTCAGCCAGGGGACAGTAGATTCTCAGTCAAGGGTCAGTAGATTCTCAGTCAGGGCAGTAGATTCTCAGTCAGGGCAGTAGATTCTAAATCAGGACACTAGATTCTCAGTCAGGGCAGTAGATCCTCAATCAGGGGACAGTAGATTCTCAGTCAGGGCAGTCGATTCTCAGTCGGGGACAGTAGATTCTCATTCAGGGGTCAGTAGATTGTCTGTCAGGGCAGTAGATTCTCTGTCAGGGCTGTAGATTCTCTGTCAGTGGCAGTAGATTCACAGTCAGGGTTCAGTAGATTCTCAGTCAGGGCTGTAATTCTCAATCAGGGGACAGTAGATTCTCTGTCAGGGGGCAAGATTCTCAGTCAGGGCAGTAGATTCTCAGTCAAGGGGCAGTAAATTCTCATTCAGGGCAGTAGATTCTCAGGGCAGTAGATTCTCATCAGGGGGCAGTAGATTCTCTGTCGTGGCAGTAGATTCTCTGTCAGGGGGCAGTAGGTTTGCAGTCAGGGCAGTAGGTTCTCAGTCAGAGGACAGTAGATTCTCAGTCAGTGGGCAGTAGTTTCTCAGTCAGGGGTCATTAGATTCTCAGTCAGGACAGTAGATTCTCTGTCAGGGCAGTAGATTCTCTGTCAGGGGGCAGTAGATTCACAGTCAGGGCAGTAGATTCACAGTCAGGGGACAGTAGATTCTCAGTCAGTGGGCAGTAGATTCTCAGTCAGGGGTCATTAGATTCTCAGTCAGTGCAGTAGATTCTCTGTCAGGGCAGTAGATTCTCTGTCAGGGGGCAGTAGATTCACAGTCTGGGGTCAGTAGATTCTCAGTCAGGGCCGTAGATTCTCAGTCAGGGCAGTAGATTCCGTGTCAGGGGGCAGTAGATTCTCAGTCAGGGGACAGTTGATTCTCAGTCAGGGGTCAGTAGATTCTCAGTCAGGGCAGTAGATTCTCAATCAGGGCAGTAGATCCTCAATCAGGGGACAGTATATTCTCATTCAGGGCAGTCGATTCTCAGTCGGGGACAGTAGATTCTCAGTCAGGGGTCAGTAGATTCTCAGTCAGGGCAGTAGATTCTCTGTCAGGGCAGTAGATTTTCTGTCAGGGGGCAGTAGATTCACAGTCAGGGTTCAGTAGATTCTCAGTCAGGGCTGTAGATTCTCAATCAGGGGACAGTAGATTCTCTGTCAGGGGGCAGTAGATTCACTGTCAGGGGTCAGTAGATTCTCAGTCAGGGCAGTAGATTCTCAGTCAGGGGTCAACAGATTCTCAGTCATGGCAGTAGATTCTCAGTCAGCGGGCAGTAGATTCTCATTCAGGGCAGTAGATTCTCAGTCAGGGGGCTGTAGATTCTCAGTCAGGGCAGTAGATTCTCAGTCAGGGGACAGTAGATCCTCAGCCAGTGCAGTAGATTCACAGTCAAGGAAGAGTAGATTCTAAGTCAGGGCATTAGATTCTCAGTCGGGGACAGTAGATTCTCAGTCAGGGGGCAGTAGATTCTCCGTCAGGGGGTAGTAGATTCTCAGTCTGGGCAGTAGATTCTCAGTCAGGGCAGTACATTCTCAGTCAGGGTACAGTAGATTCTCAGTAGGGGAAGTAGATTCACAGTCAGGGGACAGTTGATGCTCAGTCAGGGCATTAGATTCTCAGTCAGGGGACAATCGATTCTCAGTCAGTGCAGTAGATTCTCAGTCAGGGGTCATTAGATTCTCAGTCAGGGGTCAGTAGATTCTCAGTCAGGGGGCAGTAGATTCTCAGTCAGGGTAGTAGATTCTCAGTCAGGTGGCAGTAGATTCTCAGTCAGGGCAGTAGATTCTCAGTCAGGGCAGTAGATTCTCAGTCAGGGCAGTAGATTCTCATTCATGGCAGTAGATTCTCAGTCAGGGCAGTAGATTCTCAGTCAGGGCAGTAGATTCTCAGTCAGGGCAGTAGATTCTCATTCATGGCAGTAGATTCTCAGTCATGGCAGTAGATTCTCAGTCAGGGCAGTAGATTCTCAGTCAGGGCAGTAGATTCTCAGTCAGGGCAGTAGATTCTCAGTCAGGGCAGTAGATTCTCATTCATGGCAGTAGATTCTCAGTCAGGGCAGTAGATTCTCATTCATGGCAGTAGATTCTCAGTCAGGGCAGTAGATTCTCAGTCAGGTGGCAGTAGATTCTCCGTTAGGGGACAGTAGATTCTATGTCCTAGGCTCCGCCCCCCAGGATCCGTTCATTGCCCTGGGCTCCGCCCCCCAGGTCCCGTTCATTGCCCTGGGCTCCGCCCCCCAGGACCCGTTCATTGCCCTGGGCTCCGCCCCCCAGGACCCGTTCATTGCCCTGGGCTCCGCCCCCCAGGACCCGTTCATTGCCCTGGGCTCCGCCCCCCAGGACCCTTGCCTTATTTGAGGCTCCGTGTCCCATACCCGCCCCTTGTCTGAGGCTTCGCCTCCTCGGACCTTCTCCCAGCTCCGCCCCCCCTGTCTCCTCCTTCCCTCAATCTCCTCCTCCCAGGACCCGGTTCTTGCCCTGGGCTCCGCCTCCAAGGACCCGCCCCTTGCCCTGTGCTGCACCTCCCTGGACCCGCCCATTACTTTAGGCTCCACTTCCCAGGACCTGTCCCTTGCCTGAGGCTCCGCCTCCCAGGACCCGCCCCTTGTCTGAGGCTCCGCCTCCCAGGACCCGCCCCTTGCATGAGGCTCCGCCTTCCAGGACCCGCCCCTTGCATGAGGCTCCGCCTCCCAGGAACCGCTCCTTCTCTCAGCCCCGACCCCCCGTTCTCCCCCTTCTCTCAGTCTCCGCCCCTCGGGACCCGCCTCTTCCCTGAGCCACGCCGCCAGGTCCCGTCCCGTTCCCTAGGCCCCGCCCATCTGACACCCTCCGTCAGAGACGCGGAACCAGGACTCACTCCTTTAATTCAGTCCCGCCTCTCAGACCCCGCCCCCCTGCTCCGTGCGGTTGAGTTGGGGAATCCCCGGGGATAACGGCCGCTGTCGGTTGGTGAAGAGACGGAGATGCTGAGCTCGGGTCAGCGGTAAGAGAGGGCGGGAAGCGTAAAACCCGGAGTGAACCCGGAGTGAACCCGGGATCCGGAGTGAACCCGGAGTGACCCGGGCCGCGGGGTGAACCCGGAGTGAACCCGGAGTGAACCCGGAGTGAACCCGGAGTGAGCCGGGATCCGGAGTGAACCCGGAGTGACCCGGGCCGCGGGGTGAACCCGGAGTGAACCCGGAGTGAACCCGGAGTGAGCCGGGATCCGGAGTGAACCCGGAGTGAACCGGGATCCGGAGTGAACCCGGAATGAAACCCTGACCCCCAAAACCCGAAGTGAAACCTGGACCCCCAAAATCCAGAGTGAACCCGGACCCCCGAAACCCAGAGTGAACCCAGAATGAGACCCTGACCCCCAAAACCCAGAGTGAAACCCTGACCCCCAAAACCCAGAGTGAAACCCGGCCAACCGAAACACATAGTGAACCAGGACTGAAACCCTTACCCCCAAAACCCAGACTCCAAAACATGGAGCTGAAACCTGGACCCCAAAACCCGGAGTGAAATCTGCGCCCCCAAAACCCAGAGTGAACCCAGACTGAAACCCATACCGCCAAAACCCAGATACCAAAAGACGGAGCTGAAATCTGGACTGAAGCCTGTACCCTGGCATTGCTTCTACCATCTTCTGTTACCATTTACCTTAAATAGAGTTAAATAACTCCTTGTTCCAGTGAGACACCGTCCACTTCAATCTTCACTGGCATTTCCTCTGATGCTTTTCTTCTGACGACAATTGGTTTTATCTTTTTGGAGTTCAAAGTCATTCCATATTCTCAACTTCTAGATTTTACTGGATGTTCCATATTTTGCAGGGCCTCTTTTGATTCTGCAAGTGGTGCTCTGTTGTCTTCAAACTACAAGTTTGTTATGTCCATGGCTCCAATTTTGACCTCTGGAAATACATTCGATTCTTTGGATATTTGTTGTGTAAGGAAGGAATAATTCTGGTGACAGCACACAGGCTTGTCCTACTCCTCTCTTCACTTGAAACATGTCCAGTTGTCCATCTTCTGGCCTGATGTTCACTATTCGGCCCCAAAGTAGGCACTGGATAAATCTCAGATCTTTGCTGTCAATGTCACATTCCAATAACACGTTTATTAACTTTTGGTGATAAATACAATCAAAAGCTTTCTCGCAGTCCTTGAAGCACATGTAAATGTTCTTGTTCTAGGTATCTATTGAAGATCGTTCTTAGGTTAAATATTCTCTTTCTTGATCCTACCCCAGATCTAAATCCAGACTGCATTTCACCAATTTCCATTTCAAATTTATTATAATTATCAAGATCTCTTTAATGAGATGACTCATTAAGCTTATAGTTCCAAAATGATGGCACTCCATTGCTTTAGATTTCTTAGGTAACAGCGAATAATGAATGTCTCAAGTCACTTGGAATATATCCTTTGGTATATATTTGATCACAAATTTCTAATTCTGTTTTTCCAAGGCCTGGAGCTTTCTCTGTACTCATCATTTTCCAAGCATTTTTTTACCTCTGATATCAGTTTCTTTCATTTCTCGATCCAAGGCTACATTGACTGACATGCATTCCTAATATTTGTTCACTGGTTTTAGCATTCAAGTCACTATTACAATTACCATAGAGGGAGCTTTACTCTGTATCTGACCCCGTGCTGTACCTGTCCTGGGAGTGTTTGATGGGGACAGTGTAGAGGGGGCTTTACTCTGTATCTAACCCCGTGCTGTACCTGCCCTGGGAGTGTTTGATGGGGATAGTGTAGAGGGAGCTTTACTCTGTATCTAACCCCGTGCTGTACCTGTCCTGGGAGTGTTTGATGGGGACAGTGTAGAGGGAGATTTACTCTGTATCTAACCCCGTGCTGTACCTGTCCTGGGAGTGTTTGATGGGGACGGTGTAGAGGGAGCTTTACTCTGTATCTAACCCCGTGCTGTACCTGTCCTGGGAGTGTTTGATGGGGACAGTGTAGAGGGAGATTTACTCTGTATCTAACCCCGTGCTGGACCTGTCCTGGGAGTGTTTGATGGATACAGTGTAGAGGGAGCTTTACTCTGTATCTAACCCCGTGCTGTACCTGTCCTGGGAGTGTTTGATGGGGACAGTTTGGAGTGAGCTTTACTCTGTATCTAACCCCATACCTTACCTGTCCTGGGAGTGTTTTATGGGGATAGTGTAGAGGGAGCTTTACTCTGTATCTAACTATAGAACCATAGAAAAGTTGCAGCACAGAAGGAGGCCATTCGGCCTATCTTGTCCATGCCAGCCCGAGGAGCCCCAGGTGCCCTTTCTAATCCCACCTTCCTGCACCCGGCCCATAGCCCTGCAGCTTACAGCACATACGGTGCAGATCCAGGTACTTTTTAAAAGAGTTTAGAGTGTCTGCCTCTACCACCAACTTGGGTAGTGAATTCCAGACACCCATTATCCTCTGTGTAAAAAAGTTCTTCCTTATGTCCCCCCTACACCTTCTGCCACATATCTTGAATCTCTGTCCCCTGGCTCTAGAATTCCCCACCAAGGGAAACAATTTTATCCTGTCCACTCTATCTATTCCCCTCATAATTTTGTACACCTCAATCAAGTCACCTCTCAGCCTTCTTTGTTCTAAGGAAAATAACCCCAACCTATCCAATCTCTCCTCATAGCTACACTTTTCTAACCCTGGCAACATTCTTATAAACCTCCTCTGCACTCTCCCCAGAGCTATTACATCCTTCCTGTAATGTGGTGACCAGAACTGCACACAATCCTCCAGTTGTGGCCTCATCAGTGTTTTATACAATTCCAACATTATATCCTTACTTTTATATTCTATACCTCTGCCAATGAAGGAGAGCGTTCCATATGCCTTCTTTACAATCTTGAACTGCTGCCTTCAGGGACCTGTGTACTTGCACACCAAGATCTCTCACTTCATCTACCCCTCTTAGTATATTCCCATTTAACCCCGTGCTGTGCCTGTCCTGGGAATGTTTGATGGGGACACAGTAGAGAGAGCTTTACTCTGTATCTAACCCCGTGCTGTACAGTCCTGGGAGCGTTTGATGGGGACAGTGTAGAGGGAGCTTTACTCTGTATCTAACCCCGTGCTGTACCTGTCCTGGGAATGTTTGATGGGGACACAGTAGAGAGAGCTTTACTCTGTATCTAACCCCGTGCTGTACCTGTCCTGGGAATGTTTGATGGGGACAGTGTAGAGGGAGCTTTACTCTGTATCTAACCCCGTGCTGTACAGTCCTGGGAGTGTTTGATGGGGACACAGTAGAGAGAGCTTTACTCTGTATCTAACCCCGTGCTGTACAGTCCTGGGAATGTTTGATGGGGACACAGTAGAGAGAGCTTTACTCTGTATCTAACCCCGTGCTGTACAGTCCTGGGAATGTTTGATGGGGACAGAGTAGAGAGAGCTTTACTCTGTATCTAACCCCGTGCTGTACAGTCCTGGGAATGTTTGATGGGGACACAGTAGAGAGAGCTTTACTCTGTATCTAACCCCGTGCTGTACCTGTCCTGGGAGTGTTTGATGGGGATACAGTAGAGAGAGCTTTACTCTGTATCTAACCCCGTGCTGTACAGTCCTGGGAATGTTTGATGGGGACACAGTAGAGAGAGCTTTACTCTGTATCTAACCCCGTGCTGTACAGTCCTGGGAATGTTTGATGGGGACAGAGTAGAGAGAGCTTTACTCTGTATCTAACCCCGTGCTGTACAGTCCTGGGAATGTTTGATGGGGACAGAGTAGAGGGAGCTTTACTCTGTATCTAACCCCGTGCTGTACAGTCCTGGGAATGTTTGATGGGGACAGAGTAGAGGGAGCTTTACTCTGTATCTAACCCCGTGCTGTACAGTCCTGGGAATGTTTGATGGGGACAGAGTAGAGAGAGCTTTACTCTGTATCTAGCCCCGTGCTGTAGCTGTCCTGGGAGCGTTTGATGGGGACAGTGTGGAGGGAGCTTTACTCTGTATTTAACACCGTGCTGTAGCTGTCCTGGGAGTGTTTGATGTGGACGGTGTAGAGGGAGCTTTACTCTGTATCTAACCCTGTGCTGTACCTGTCCTGGGAGTGTTTGATGGGGACAGTGTAGAGGGAGCTTTACTCTGTATCTAACCCTGTGCTGTACCTGTCCTGGGAGTGTTTGATGGGGACAGTGTAGAGGGAGCTTTACTCTGTATCTAACCCCGTGCTGTACCTGTCCTGGGAGTGTTTGATGGGACAGTGTAGAGGGAGCTTTACTCTATATCTAACCCCGTGTGTGGGGGGCGGAGAGATAGAGAGACAGAGAGTTGGAGGAGGGGGGGTGTGGTTGTAGGGACAAACAAGCAGTGATAGAAGCAGATCATCAAAAGATGTCAACGACAATAGTACAATAGAACACATAGGTGTTAAAGTTAAAGTTGGTGATATTATCTAAACGAATGTGCTAATTAAGAATGGATGGTAGGGCACTCAAGGTATAGCTCTAGTGGGGTTTTGTTTTTATTTTTTTTTATATAATGGAAATAGGTGGGAAAAGGAAAATCTTTATAATTTATTGGAAATAAAAAGGAAGGGGGAAACAGAAAGGGGGTGGGGATGGGGGAGGGAGCTCACGACCTAAAGTTGTTGAATTCAATATTCAGTCCGGAAGGCTGTAAAGTCCCTAGTCGGAAGATGAGGTGTTGTTCCTCCAGTTTGCGTTGGGCTTCACTGGAACAATGCAGCAAGCCAAGGACAGACATGTGGGCAAGAGAGCAGGGTGGAGTGTTAAAATGGCAAGCGACAGGGAGGTTTGGGTCATTCTTGCGGACAGACCGCAGGTGTTCTGCAAAGCGGTCGCCCAGTTTACGTTTGGTCTCTCCAATGTAGAGGAGACCACATTGGGAGCAACGAATGCCGTAGACTAAGTTGGGGGAAATGCAAGTGAAATGCTGCTTCACTTGAAAGGAGTGTTTGGGTCCTTGGACGGTGAGGAGAGAGGAAGTGAAGGGGCAGGTGTTGCATCTTTTGCGTGGGCATGGGGTGGTGCCATATGAGGGTGTTGAGGAGTAGGGGGTGATGGAGGAGTGGACCAGGGTGTCCCAGAGGGAGCGATCCCTACGGAACGCTGATAAGGGGGGGTGAAGGGAAGATGTGTTTGGTGGTGGCATCATGCTGGAGTTGGCAGAAATGGCGGAGGATGATCCTTTGAATGCGGAGGCTGGTGGGGTGATAAGTGAGGACAAGGGGGACCCTATCATGTTTCTGGGAGGGAGGAGATGGCGTGAGGGCGGATGCGCGGGAGATGGGCCGGACACGGTTGAGGGCCCTGTCAACGACCGTGGGTGGAAAACCTCGGTTAAGGAAGAAGGAGGACATGTCAGAGGAACTGTTTTTGAATGTAGCATCATCGGAACAGATGCGACGGAGGCGAAGGAACTGAGAGAATGGGATGGAGTCCTTACAGGAAGCGGGGTGTGAGGAGCTGTAGTCGAGATAGCTGTGGGAGTCGGTGGGTTTGTAATGGATATTGGTGGACAGTCTATCACCAGAGATTGAGACAGAGAGGTCAAGGAAGGGAAGGGAAGTGTCAGAGATGGACCACGTGAAAATGATGGAGGGGTGGAGATTGGAAGCAAAATTAATAAATTTTTCCAAGTCCCGATGAGACCATGAAGCGGCACCGAAGTAACCATCGATGTACCGGAGAAAGAGTTGTGGAAGGGGGCCGGAGTAGAACTGCAACAAGGAATGTTCCACATACCCCATAAAGAGAGAGGCATAGCTGGGGCCCATGCGGGTACCCATAGCCACACCTTTTATTTGGAGGAAGTGAGAGGAGTTGAAGGAGAAATTGTTCAGCGTGAGAACAAGTTCAGCCAGACGGAGGAGAGTCGTGGTGGATGGGGATTGTTCGGGCCTCTGTTCGAGGAAGAAGCTAAGGGCCCTCAGACCATCCTGGTTGGGAATGGAGGTGTAGAGGGATTGGACGTCCATGGTGAAGAGGAAGCGGTTGGGGCCAGGGAACTGGAAATTGTTGGTGTGACGTAAGGTGTCAGAGGAATCACGGATGTAGGTGGGAAGGGACTGGACAAGGGGAGAGAGAAGGGAGTCAAGATAACGAAAAATGAGTTCTGTGGGGCAGGAGCAAGCTGAGACGATCGGTCTACCGGGGCAGTTCTGTTTGTGGATTTTGGGTAGGAGATAGAAGCGGGCCGTCCGAGGTTGGGCGACTATCAGGTTGGAAGCTGTGGGAGGGAGATCCCCAAAGGAGATGAGGTCAGTGACAGTCCTGGAAACAATGGCTTGATGTTCAGTGGTGGTGTCATGGTCCAGGGAGAGGTAGGAGGAAGTATCTGCGAGTTGACGCTCAGCCTCCGCGAGGTAGAGGTCAGTGCGCCAGACAACAACAGCACCACCCTTGTCAGCGGGTTTGATGACAATGTCAGGGTTGGACCTGAGAGAATGGAGTGCAGTAAGTTCAGAGAGAGACAGATTAGAATGGGTGAGAGGAGCAGAGAAATTGAGACGACTAATGTCGCGCCGACAGTTCTCAATGAAAAGATCGAGAGAAGGTAAGAATCCAGAGGGAGGGGTCCAGGTGGAGGGAGAATATTGGAGGTGGGTAAAAGGATCCGTTGAACTGGGAGAGGACTCCTGCCCAAAGAAGTGAGCCTGGAGATGAAGACGGCGGAAGAAGAGTTCAGCATCGTGCCGAGCCCGAAATTCATTGAGGTGAGGGTGTAAGGGTATGAAACTAAGTCCTTTGCTGAGCACTGAATGTTCAGCGTCGGAGAGGGGAAGGTCAGGGGGTATAGTGAATACACGGCTGGGGCTGGGATTGGAAGATGGGATGGGGACGGAGGAACAGGCAGGGGTGGAGGGTCCTAGATGGGTGTTGGTGTCGATGAGTTGTTGTAGCTTGCGTTCCTTAGCACTTGAGAGAAAGAGAAAAAGTTTCTTGTTGAGGCGTCGGATGAGCCGAAGGATAAAATGAAACTGGGGGCACGCGCAGCTTTGGAAAAGGGTGCGGCGGTGCTGCTGGAGGGAGAGGTCGAGTGTGTTCATATGGCGGCGCATGGCACTGAGTGTGGATTTCAGAATGTGACGGGAACAGCAGTCCGAGAAACGTTTTATGTCCCGGAGATACCTGTAATCCTGGGTGGGTTCGAAACATGAGGGGTGGAATTTCAGTTGAAATCCACGTGGGGATTTCTTCACCGTGGACGTCCAATCCCTCTACACCTCCATCCCCCACCAGGATGGTCTGAGGGCCCTTAGCTTCTTCCTCGAACAGAGGCCCGAACAATCCCCATCCACCACTACTCTCCTCCGTCTGGCTGAACTTGTTCTCACACTGAACAATTTCTCCTTCAACTCCTCTCACTTCCTCCAAATAAAAGGTGTGGCTATGGGTACCCGCATGGGCCCCAGCTATGCCTGTCTCTTTATGGGGTATGTGGAACATTCCTTGTTGCAGTCCCACTCCGGCCCCCTTCCACAACTCTTTCTCCGGTATATCGATGATTACTTCGGTGCCGCTTCGTGGTCTCGTCGGGACTTGGAAAAATTTATTAATTTTGCTTCCAATCTCCACCCCTCCATCATTTTCATGTGGTCCATCTCTGACACTTCCCTTCCCTTCCTTGACCTCTCTGTCTCAATCTCTGGTGATAGACTGTCCACCAATATCCATTACAAACCCACCGACTCCCACAGCTATCTCGACTACAGCTCCTCACACCCCGCTTCCTGTAAGGACTCCATCCCATTCTCTCAGTTCCTTCGTCTCCGTCGCATCTGTTCCGATGATGCTACATTCAAAAACAGTTCCTCTGACATGTCCTCCTTCTTCCTTAACCGAGGTTTTCCACCCACGGTGGTTGACAGGGCCCTCAACCGTGTCCGGCCCATCTCCCGCGCATCCGCCCTCACGCCATCTCCTCCCTCCCAGAAACATGATAGGGTCCCCCTTGTCCTCACTTATCACCCCACCAGCCTCCGCATTCAAAGGATCATCCTCCGCCATTTCTGCCAACTCCAGCATGATGCCACCACCAAACACATCTTCCCTTCACCCCCCCTTATCAGCGTTCCGTAGGGATCGCTCCCTCTGGGACACCCTGGTCCACTCCTCCATCACCCCCTACTCCTCAACACCCTCATATGGCACCACCCCATGCCCACGCAAAAGATGCAACACCTGCCCCTTCACTTCCTCTCTCCTCACCGTCCAAGGACCCAAACACTCCTTTCAAGTGAAGCAGCATTTCACTTGCATTTCCCCCAACTTAGTCTACGGCATTCGTTGCTCCCAATGTGGTCTCCTCTACATTGGAGAGACCAAACGTAAACTGGGCGACCGCTTTGCAGAACACCTGCGGTCTGTCCGCAAGAATGACCCAAACCTCCCTGTCGCTTGCCATTTTAACACTCCACCCTGCTCTCTTGCCCACATGTCTGTCCTTGGCTTGCTGCATTGTTCCAGTGAAGCCCAACGCAAACTGGAGGAACAACACCTCATCTTCCGACTAGGGACTTTACAGCCTTCCGGACTGAATGTTGAATTCAACAACTTTAGGTCGTGAGCTCCCTCCCCCATCCCCACCCCCTTTCTGTTTCCCCCTTCCTTTTTTTTTCCAATAAATTATAAAGATTTTCCTTTTCCCACCTATTTCCATTATATAAAAAAAAATAAAAACAAAACCCCACTAGAGCTATACCTTGAGTGCCCTACCATCCATTCTTAATTAGCACATTCGTTTAGATAATATCACCAACTTTAACTTTAACACCTATGTGTTCTATTGTACTATTGTCGTTGACATCTTTTGATGATCTGCTTCTATCACTGCTTGTTTGTCCCTACAACCACACCCCCCCTCCTCCACCTCTCTGTCTCTCTATCTCTCCGCCCCCCACACACACACCTTAAACCAGCTTATATTTCAACTCTTTCTTGGACTCGAACTCAAGTTCTGTCGAAGGGTCATGAGGATTTGAAACGTCAACTCTTTTCTTCTCCGCCGATGCTGCCAGACCTGCTGAGTTTTTCGAGGTAATTCTGTTTTTGTCCCGTGCTGTACCTGTCCTGGGAGTGTTTGATGGGAACAGTGTAGGGGGAGCTTTACTCTGTATCTAACCCCGTGCTGGACCTGTCCTGGGAGTGTTTGATGGGGACGGTGTAGGGGGAGCTTCACTCTGTATCTAACCCCGTGCTGTACCTGTCCTGGGAGTGTTTGATGGGAACAGTGTAGAGGGAGCTTTACTCTGTTTCTAACCCCGTGCTGTACCTGTCCTAGGAGTTTTTGATGGGGACGTTGTAGAGGGAGCTTTACTCTGCATCTAACCCCGTGCTGTACCTGTCCTGGGAGTGTTTGACGGGGACAGTGTAGAGGGAGCTTTATTCTGTTCTAACCCGTGCTGTACCTGTCCTGGGAGTGTTTGATGGGGACGGTGTAGAGGGAGCTTCACTCTGTATCTAACCCCGTGCTGTACCTGTCCTGGGAGTGTTTGATGGGAACAGTGTAGAGGGAGCTTTACTCTGTATCTAGCCCCGTGCTTTACCTGTCCTGGGAGTGTTTGATGGGAACAGTGTAGAGGGAGTTTTACTCTGTATCTAACCCCGTGCTGTACCTGCCCTTTGAGTGTTTGATATATGGTGTAGAGGTGAAGTAGACGCTTCCTTAAAAAGGGACATATAGCATGTCACCAGCTAAGAAAAAGCCCATAAGTCCAGGTGAGTCGAAGAAGAGCTTCTAGTTAAAGGAAGGACAGGAAGCTGGGAAAAGGGCCTGTAAAGTGAAGTTAAAAGTGAGGGGCAGAGAGAAAGGTTCCAAGATTCAGATTTAAAATGAGAACAGCTTGCAAGCAGCAAGAAGGTTCAAAGAGAGACCTGAAGGTGTGTAATTCTTTGCTATGGGCATGTGAAGCAGTGGTGTACTGTTAAGGCTGACTTGGTGAAAGAGAGCACGTGGAAAACAGCTTGAGCTCATGTGTTGACCCAGGGAAGAGGAACATCAGAAGGAGAATTTGAAATCCTGGAGGTGAAGCCTTGTGGAAGTTGTCTGAGCGTTTGGGAGAAGATTCCAAGGCGAGGTCCTGGAGAATGGAGATTGGAAACCCTCGTGTGAAGGATGGAATTCAGTGAGACTGGTTGGCTCTCAGTGTGACAAGCGTCTGGGGAGAGTTGAGGAGAGATCCATAGCATCCGGCATCTTGTCACTTGGTTTGAGAGTGTGAGGTGCCTTTGCACAAGGTGCCTATTGGTTTATATGGACTGTGTACTTACTGTGAACATTAGTGAATAAGATAACTTTTGTATACATCTCTAAAGGTATAGCTGTGGGTGAAGGCGCATTGTCATAAATTCATCTTTTCTTGTTGAGTAAATGTTTTATTCTTTTGTTTAAAGTTCATCAGCTGACGTGGATGTACAGAGGGATCTGGGTGTCCTTGTACACCAGTCACTGAAAGTAAACAGGCAGCTGCAGCAAGCAGTTAGGAAGGCAAATGGGATGTTGGCCTTCATTACAAGAGGAGTTGAGTTCAGAAGTAGGGATGTCTTACTGCAATTATACAGAGCCATGGTGAGACCACACCTGGAGTATTGTGCGCAGTTTTGGTCTCCCTACCTAAGAAAGGATATACTTGTCATAAAGGGAGTGTAGCGAAGGTTCACTAGGCTGATACCGGGGATGGCAGGACTGTTGTATGAGTAGAGATTAGTTTGACTAGACCTGTATTTACTAGAGTTTAGAAGAATGAGAGGGCGTCTGATTGAAATGTATAAAATTCTAACTGGGCTCGACAGACTAGTGCGGGGAGGATGTTTCCCCTGGCTGGGGAGTCTAGAACCAGGGGCCACAGTCTCTGGACACGGGCCAGACAATTCAGGGCTGAGATGAGGACAAGTTTCTTCACTCAAGGGGTGGTCAACCTCTGGAATTCTCTACTACTGAAGGCTATGGAGGCTGGGTCACTGAGTATATTCAAGAAAGAAATTGATAATTTTTTGGATATTAGGGGCATCAAGGGGTGTGGAGAGAAAGCGGGAATATGGCGTTGAGTTAGAGGATCAACCATAGTCATATAGAATGGTGGAGCGGGCTCAAAGGGCCGAATGGCCTACTCCTGCTCCTAGTTTCTATGTTTCTATGGCTCCTATGCCTCTGTTCAGTAGCTACGCTCCACATAACTAGCTTAATTGAGAGGGACATCATGGCAGGAGAACTCAGACCCGTGATATGCTCCTCCTGCAGGATGTGGGAAATGAGGGACATTTCCAGCATCCCTGGTGACCATGTGTGTGGAAGGTGTGTCCAAGTGCAGCTTCTCGGTAACCGGATTTCATAGCTGGAGCTGCGGGTGGAGTCATTGTGGAGCATCCACGATGCTGAGCAAGTTATGGATAGTACGTTTAGTGAGGTGGTCACACCGCAGGTGAAGATTACACAGGCAGTAAGGGAATGGGTGACCATCAGGAACAGTAAAAGACTCAGGAGGGTAGTGCAAGAGTCCCCTGTGGTCATCCCCCTCTCGAACAGATATACCTCTTTGGACACTGTTGGGGGGAGGGATAGCCTCTCAGGGGAAAGCAGCAACAGCCAAGTTCATGGCACCGTGGGTGGCTCTGCTGCTCAGAGGTGCAGGAGGAAAACAATTGTCAGGGCTGTAGTGATAGGGAATTCAATAGTTAGGGGCACAGAAAGACGCTTCTGTGGCCGCAAACGTGAATCAAGGATGGTATGTTGCCTACCTGGTGCCAGGGTCCAGGATGTCACGGAGCGGCTGCAGGACATTCTGGGGAGGGAAGGTAAACAGCCAGTGGTTGTGGTACACATTGGTACCAAAGACATAGGTAAACAAAGGGATGAGAACCTGCAAGCTCAGTACAGGGAGTTAGGAGATAAATTAAAATGCAGGACCTGAAATGTATTAATCTCAGGATTACTCCCAGTTCCACATGCTAGCGAGAGCAGGAATAAGAGGATGGACCAGATGAACACGTGGCTGGAGAGATGGTGTAGCCGGGAGGGATTCAGATTCTTGAGGCACTGGGACCGGTTCTGGGGAAGGTGGGACCTGTACAAACCAGACGGGCTGCACCCAGGCAGAGCTGGGACCAGTGTCCTTGTGGGGCCTTTTGCTAGTTCTGTTGGGGCGTATTTAAACTAGTGTGGCTGGGGGATGGGATCCCAGGAGTAGGATCAGATAGGTTCGATTCAGATCAGAAAAATAGAGGTAGAACATTAGCTGAGGACGTTGTGATAGACATGGAGTTACAGGAGAAGCAAAGTTTAAAAAGTGTCCAGCAAGGGAAATTGACGGGGTTAAACTGTTTATACTTCAATGCAAGGAGTCTTACATGAGTTAAGGGCACAGGTAGACACTTGGCAGCAGGATGTCATTGCTATAACGGAGACCTGGCTAAAGGAGGGACAAAACTGGCAGCTTAATATCCCTGGTTATAGAGTCTTCAGACACGATAGAGTAGGAGATAAAAAAGGAGGGGGGGGTGTAGCACTAATGGTTAAAGAATCAATTCCAGTTGTGAGAAGGGATGATATACTAAATGGGTCAACAAACGAGGCTTTATGGATTGAGCTTAGAAATAAAAAGGGGCAGTCACACTACTGGGAGTATACTACAGACCCCCAAATAGTGAAAGGGAGATAGAAGAACAAATATGTAGGCAAATTTCTGCTTGTAAGAACAAGAGGGCAATAATAGTAGGAGACTTCAACTATCCTAATATCAACTGGGATTCAAACAATATAAAGGGCACTGAGGGAGAAAAATTCATGCAGTGTGTCCAGGAAAATTTTTTCAACCAATTGGTGACAAACCCAATAAGAGGAGATGCAATTCTAGACCTAGTCTTGGGGAACGAAGGAGGGCAAGTGGGTGACGTGACAGTTGGCGACCATATCGGGGACAGTGATCACAATTCAGTTAGATTTAGCATTACCATGGAAAAGGACAGGAATAAGGCAGGAGTAAAAGTCTTGAACTGGGGGAAGGCAAATTTTGCAGAAATGAGAAGGGACTTGGCTGAGGTGGACTGGACAACACTGCTGGAGGATAAAACAGTGGGAAACCAGTGGGAAGCACTAAAAAGCAAGATCCTAATTGTACAAAGTAGACATGTCCCCTACAAAAATAAGAGTGGTACTGCCAAATCTAGACCTCCCTGGTTGTCTAGAGGAATACAGGGGAAGATCAAACAGAGAAAGAAAGCATACGATAGGCACAAAGAACTAAGCACTGCAGATAGCCTAGACGAATATAGGAAGTGCAGGGACCAAGTAAAAAAGGAAATAAGGAAATCAAAGAGAAGACATGAAGAAAGACTAGCAAGTAAAGTTAAAGATAACCCAAAGATGTTTTACCAATACATTAATGCTAAAAGGTTAGTTCAGGAAAAAGTGGGATCTATCAGAGATGAAGATGGAAACTTGTGTGTAGATGCAGAGGCTGTGGGAAGGGTTATTAATGAATATTTTGTCTCCGAGTTTACAAAGGAAAGGGAGGATGTAGATATAGTCCAGGAGGAACACTGTGAGATATTGGACGGGATAGTCATAAAGAGAGAGAGGAAGTACTCGGAGGGTTGAAATCCTTGAAAGCTGATAAGTCACCAGGGCCAGATGGATTGTTTCCGAGGCTGCTGAAGGAAGTTAGGGAGGAGATAGCAGATGCTCTGAGGATGATTTTCCAATCTTCGCCAGATACAGGGGAGGTACCGGAGGGCTGGAGAAATGCAAACATGGTTCCATTGTTTAAAAAGGGATCAAAGGAAATGCCAAACAATTATAGGCCAGTTAGTCTTACATCGGTGGTGAGCAAATTAGTAGAATCAATCCTGAGAGATAGGATTAACTGTCATGTGGAAAGGCATCGACTAGTCAGGGATGGTCAGCATGGATTTGTTAAAGGAAGGTCTTGCCTCACAAATTTGATTGAATTCTTTAAGGAAGTGACAAGAAGGGTTGATGAAGGTAGTGCAGTGGATGTTGTGTACATGGATTTTAGCAAGGCATTTGACAAGATCCCACATGGCAGATTGGTCAGGAAAGTAATAGCCCATGGGATTCAGGATAATGTGGCAAACTGAATAAAAGCCTGGCTTTGTTTTGTAACAGGAAACAAAGGGTAATGGTCGATGGATGCCCTTACGAATGGAAAGTTGTCTCAAGTGGTGTTCCACAGGGCTCGGTGTTGGGGCCCTTGCTGTTTGTGTTATATATTAACAATTTGGAAGTGAACATGGGGACACGATTGAGAAATTTGCAGATGACACAAAGATTGGCCGAGTAGTGGATAGTATAGAGGATAGCCATAATCTCCAAAACGATATAGATGGGTTGGTGGAGTGGGCGGTAAAGTGGCAGATGGATTTTAACATAGAGAAGTGTGAGGTCATACATTTAGGGAGGTCAAACAGTTACAGGGATTACACAATAAATGGGAATATACTAAGAGGGGTAGATGAAGTGAGAGATCTTGGCATACAAGTACACAGGTCCCTGAAGGCAGTAGTTCAAGTAGACAAGATTGTAAAGAAGGCATATGGAATGCTCTCCATCATTGGCAGAGGTATAGAATATAAAAGTAAGGATATAATGTTGGAATTGTACAAAACACTGATGAGGCCACAACTGGAGGATTGTGTGCAGTTCTGGTCACCACATTACAGGAAGGATGTAACAGCTCTGGAGAGAGTGCAGAGGAGGGTTACAAGAATGTTGCCAGGGTTAGAAAAGTGTAGCTACGAGGAGAGATTGGATAGGTTGGGGTTATTTTCCTTAGAACAAAGAAGGCTGAGAGGTGACTTGATTGAGGTGTACAAAATTATGAGGGGAATAGATAGAGTGGACAGGATAAAATTGTTTCCCTTGATGGAGAATTCTAGAACCAGGGGACATAGATTCAAGATAAGTGGCAGAAGGTGTAGGGGGGACATAAGGAAGAACTTTTTTACACAGAGGGTAGTGAGTGTCTGGAATTCACTACCCAAGTTGGTGGTAGAGGCAGACACTGTAAACTCTTTTAAAAGTACCTGGATCTGCACCTAAAGTGTAGTGAGCTGCAGGGCTATGGGCCAGGTGCAGGAAGGTGGGGTTAGAAAGGGCACCTGGGTGTCCACGGGCTGGCATGGACAAGATGGGCTGAATGGTCGCCTCCTGTACTGTAACTTTTCTATGGTTCTATGGTATCTAAACAAACAAAAATAAAAGTTAGGATCTATTAAGCTGGGTTCCGCTCTGGGATCAGGCTTGTCCAGGAGTAACCTCAGCTTGGACAATGGACAATGCCCTGCAGCTGTTCAGTGACATCCTTGATCTTGGTCCCAGGGAGGCAACACAACATCCTGGAGTCACGTCTGCAGCTGCAGAAATGTCTGTCTGTCCCCCTCACTATTGAATCTCCCACCACTATTGCTCTTCCTCTCTTTGTCCTCCCCCCTTGTGCAGCAGGGCTCTGGCTGCACTCCCCAGAGGAGCCGCCACTCTCATTGTTTTCCAACACAGAAAAATTAAGCGCAGAAAAACTATATAAGACACTCATTAGACCTCATCAAACACTCCCAGGACAGGTACAGCACAGGGTTAGATACAGAATAAAGCTCCCTTTACACTGTCCCCATCAAACACTCCCAGGACAGGGACAGCACAGGGTTAGATACAGAATAAAGCTCCCTTTACACTGTCCCCATCAAACACTCCCAGGACAGGTACAGCACAGGGTTAGATACAGAGTAAACCTCCCTCTACACTGTCCCCATCAAACACTCCCAGGACAGGTACAGCACGGGGTTAGATACAGAGTAAATCTCCCTCTACACTGTCCCCATCAAACACTCCCAGGGCAGGTACAGCACGGGGTTAGATACAGAGTAAATCTCCCTCTACACCGTCCCCATCAAACACTCCCAGGACAGGTCCAGCACGGGGTTAGATACAGAGTAAATCTCCCTTTACACTGTCCCCATCAAACACTCCCAGGACAGGTACAGCACGGGGTTAGATACAGAGTAAAGCTCCCTCTACACTGTCCCCATCAAACACTCCCAGGACAGGTACAGCACGGGGTTAGATACAGAGTAAAGCTCCCTCTACACTGTCCCCATCAAACACTCCCAGGACAGGTACAGCACGGGGTTAGATACAGAGTAAATCTCCCTCTACACTGTCCCCATCAAACACTCCCAGGACAGGTACAGCACGGGGTTAGATACAGAGTAAATCTCCCTCTACACTGTCCCCATCAAACACTCCCAGGACAGGTACAGCACGGGGTTAGATACAGAGTAAAGCTCCCTCTATACTGTCCCCATCAAACACTCCCAGGACAGGTACAGCACGGGGTTAGATACAGAGTAAACGTCCTCTACACTGTCCCCATCAAACACTCCCAGGACAGGTACAGCACGGGGTTAGATACAGAGTAAATCTCCCTCTACACTGTTCCCATCAAACACTCCCAGGACAGGTACAGCACGGGGTTAGATACAGAGTGAAGCTCCCTCTACACCGTCCCCATCAAACACTCCCAGGACAGGTACAGCACGGGTTAGATACAGAGTAAAGCTCCCTCTACACTATCCCCATCAAACACTCCCAGGACAGGTACAGCACGGGGTTAGATGCAGAGTAAATCTCCCTCTACACTGTCCCCATCAAACACTCCCAGGACAGGTACAGCACGGGGTTAGATGCAGAGTAAAGCTCCCTCTACAACGTCCCCATCAAACACTCCCAGGACAGGTACAGCACGGGGTTAGATACAGAGTAAAGCTCCCTCTACACTGTCCCCGTCAAACACTCCCAGGACAGGTACAGCACGGGGTTAGATGCAGAGTAAAGCTCCCTCTACACTGTCCCCATCAAACACTCCCAGGACAGGTACAGCACAGGGTTAGATACAGAATAAAGCTCCCTCTACACTGTCCCCATCAAACACTCCCAGGACAGGTACAGCACGGGGTTAGATACAGAGTAAATCTCCCTTTACACTGTCCCCATCAAACACTCCCAGGACAGGTACAGCACGGGGTTAGATACAGAGTAAATCTCCCTTTACACTGTCCCCATCAAACACTCCCAGGACAGGTACAGCACGGGGTTAGATACAGAGTAAATCTCCCTCTACACTGTCCCCATCAAACACTCCCAGGACAGGTACAGCACGGGGTTAGATACAGAGTAAAGCTCCCTCTACACTGTCCCCATCAAACACTCCCAGGACAGGTACAGCACGGGGTTAGATACAGAGTAAATCTCCCTTTACACTGTCCCCATCAAACACTCCCAGGACAGGTACAGCACGGGGTTAGATACAGAATAAAGCTCCCTCTACACTGTCCCCATCAAACACTCCCAGGACAGGTACAGCACGGGGTTAGATACAGAGTAAAGCTCCCTCTACACTGTCCCCATCAAACACTCCCAGGACAGGTACAGCACGGGGTTAGATACAGAGTAAAGCTCCCTCTATACTGTCCCCATCAAACACTCCCAGTGCAGGTACAGCACGGGGTTAGATACAGAGTAAATCTCCCTCTACACTGTCCCCATCAAACACTCCCAGGACAGGTACAGCACGGGGTTAGATACAGAGTAAATCTCCCTTTACACTGTCCCCATCAAACACTCCCAGGACAGGTACAGCACGGGGTTAGATACAGAGTAAATCTCCCTCTACACTGTCCCCATCAAACACTCCCAGGACAGGTACAGCACGGGGTTAGATACAGAGTAAAGCTCCCTCTACACCGTCCCCATCAAACACTCCCAGGACAGGTACAGCACGGGTTAGATACAGAGTAAAGCTCCCTCTACACCGTCCCCATCAAACACTCCCAGGACAGGTACAGCACAGGGTTAGATACAGAGTAAAGCTCCCTCTACACTGTTCCCATCAAACACTCCCAGGACAGGTACAGCACGGGGTTAGATACAGAGTAAAGCTCCCTCTACACTGTCCCATCAAACACTCCCAGGACAGGTACAGCACGGGGTTAGATGCAGAGTAAATCTCCCTCTACACTGTCCCCATCAAACACTCCCAGGACAGGTACAGCACGGGGTTAGATGCAGAGTAAAGCTCCCTCTACAACGTCCCTATCAAACACTCCCAGGACAGGTACAGCACGGGGTTAGAACAGAATAAAGCTCCCTCTACACTGTCCCCGTCAAACACTCCCAGGACAGGTACAGCACGGGGTTAGATACAGAGTAAAGCTCCCTCAACAACGTCCCCATCAAAAACTCCCAGGACAGGTACAGCACGGGGTTAGATACAGAGTAAATCTCCCTCTACACCGTCCCCATCAAACACTCCCAGGACAGGTACAGCACGGGGTTAGATACAGAGTAAAGCTCCCTCCACACTGTCCCCATCAAAAAACTCCCAGGACAGGTACAGCACATGGTTAAATACAGAGTAAAGCTCCCTCTACACCATCCCCATCAAACACTCCCAGGACAGGTACAGCACATGGTTAAATACAGAGTAAATCTCCCTCTACACTGTCCCATTAAACACTCTCAGGACAGATACAGCACATGGTTAGATACAGAGTAAATCTCCCTCTACACTGTCCCATCAAACACTCCCAGGACAGGTACAGCATGGGGTTAGATACAGAGTAAAGCTCCCTCTACACTGTCCCCATCAAACACTCCCAGGACAGGTACAGCACAGGGTAAGATACAGAATAAAGCTCCCTCTACACTGTCCCCGTCAAACACTCCCAGGACAGGTACAGCACGGGGTTAGATACAGAGTAAAGCTCCCTCTACACTGTCCCATCAAACACTCCCAGGACAGGTACAGCACGGGGTTAGATACAGAGTAAAGCTCCCTCTACACTGTCCCAGCAAACACTCCCAGGACAGGTACAGCCCCGGGTTAGATACAGAGTAAAGCTCCCTCTACACTGTCCCCATCAAACACTCCCAGGACAGGTACAGCAAGGTGTTAGATATAATTTAAAGCTCCCTCTACACTGTCCCCATCAAACACTCCCAGGACAGGTACAGCACGGGGTTAGATACAGAGTACAGCTCCCTCTACACTGTCCCATCAAACACTCCCGGGACAGGTACAGTACAGGGTTAGATACAGCGTAAATCTCAGAGAAAATCCTCCTCATCTCTGTCTTAAATGGGTGACCTCTTACTCTGACATTATGCCCTCTAGTCCTAGACTGTCCCACAAGGGGAACACAACCACTCAGCATCCGTCCTATTAAGCCCCCTAAGAATTTTATATTTTTATATGTTTCAAAAAGGCTGCTTCTCATCTTCTAAACTCCAGTGAGTACAGGCCCACCTGACTCAACCTCCCTTCATTTGAAAATCCCTCCGTATCCGGGATTAACCTAGTGAACCTTCCCTGGACTGCCTCCAATGCCAGTATATCTTTCCTTAGGTAAAGGGACCAAAACTGTTCACAGTTTTCTAGGTGTGGTCTAACTCATGCCTTGTATAGTTTTAGCAAAACTTCTCTATTTTTATACTCCATTTCCTTTAAAATAAAGGCCAACATTCCATTTGCCTTCCCTATTACCTATTGAACTTGTATGTTAGCTTTTTGGGATTCATGCACAAGGTCTCCCAGATCCCTCTGTACTGTAGCTTTCTGTAGCCTTTCTCCATTTAAATGATATTCTTATGTTCTTCCTGCTAAAGTGCATAACCTCACATTTCCCCACATTATATTCCATCTGCCAAGTTTTTGCCCACTCACTTAACCTGTCTATATCCCTAAATAGAGTCTTTGTGTCATCCTCACCACTTGCTTTCCCACCTATTTTTTGTGCCTTCCACAAACTTGGTGATAGTACATTCATTTCCCTCATCCAAATCGTTAATATATATTGGAAACAATTGTGGTCACAGCACTGATCCCTGCGGCACTCCACTAGTTACAGGTTGCCATCCTGAAAATGACCCCCTTATCCCAAATCTCTGTCTTCTATTAGTTAGTCAATCCTCTATCCATGCTAATATACCACCCCCAACACCATGTACTTATTAAGTAGCCTTATGTGTGGTACCTCATTGAATGCCTTTTGGAAATCCAAATCCATTACATCTACTGGTTCCCCATTATCTATCCTTCATATTACCTCCTCAAAGAATTCTAATACATTTGTCAGGAACAATTTCCCCTTCATGAAGCCATGCTGACTCTGCTTGATTATATTATGCATTTCTAAATGCTCTGCTTTTAAATCCTTTATAATAGACTTGAACATTTTCCCAATGACAGATGTTAAGCTAACTGGGTCTATAGTAACCAGTTTTTTGTCTCCCTCTTTTTTTGAATAAGGATGTCACATTGGCAGTTTTCCAATCCTCTGGGATTTTTCCAGAATCTAAGGATTCTTGGAAGATTACTACCAGTGCACCCACTATCTCTGTAGCTACTTCCTTTAATATCCCAGGATGCAACCCATCAGGTCCAGGGGTCTTATCGGCCTTTAGCCCCACTAGTTTCCCTAGTACTTTTTCTCTAGTGATAGTTGTATTTATTTCCTCCCCACATTTTGCCCCTTGATTATATAATATTTTTGGAAAGTTATTAGTGTCTTCTATGATGAAGACTGATGCAAAGTATTTATTCAACTCCTCTGCCATTTCCTGGTTCCCATTATTATTTCCCCAACCTCATTCTCTAAGGGGCCTATGTTCACTTTGACCTCTCTTACTTTTTATATATTTAAAGGAGCTCTTACTGTCCTTTTTTATATTACTTGTTAGTTTACCCTCAAAGTTTATTTTCTCCCTCTTTCTTACTCTTCTGATCATCTTTTATTAGTTTTGAAAACTTTCCCAAGCCTCTAGCTTACCACTAATCTTTGCCACACTGTATGTTTTTGTTTTGATACTGTCCTTAACTTCCTGAGTGAACCATGGTTGGTTTATCCCCTTCCTAGAATCCAGCCAGCAAAGCTCACATCCCATGAATGAATAAAAAAACTCTATCTGTTTGTCCCTTGTTTGTCTCTGTGTGTGTGTGTGTGTGTGTGTGTGTGTTGGGGGAATTCTTTAGAAAGAGATGAATAGTTATACTTCCCGATTACAATTGTGTGTTAACCAGTACAGGCAACTTGTTGAAAGAGGTTTCCTTTTAAAGCAAATGAATCATTCAGAGTTTTTTGAAAGAAGCTTGGTCAGACTCTCTTTTCTTCTTGGTACTAGAGGTATAGGTAAACAATTGGTCATCCCAGTGAGACAATTAAACCTTTAAATTAATGGTATGGCCTGTGGAGTAGTGGGGCTGAATAATTCGCACACTCCTTCCATCCTGTTAGTAACAATATGTTTATTGTTATGTAACAATAAAATCATGTATTTAAATGATTCCTGCAACTAGCTACCTGGCCAATCTCAGAATGAGCACTCAATTCCCAGATTTCTTCAATAAACAGCAAGATTATTAGTTTATTATAAAACCAGACTTGTCAAGTCTGCTCTGTCAGATGGGCATTAGTCGGCGATTACTGCACTGAAGGAGTGCTGCATTCGATAAGGTGCCACATAAAAGGTTATTGCTCAAGATAGGAGCTCATGGTTTTAGAGGTCATGATAGGAAGAATCAAAAGGCGTACTATTATTTAAATGGAGAGGCACTCCAAAAAATTGCAGCACAGAGGGATCTGGGTGTTCTTGTGAATAAAACACAGAAAGTTAGCTTTCAGGTGCAGCAAGTAATTAAGAAGGTAAATGGAATTTTGGCCCCTGTTGCTGGGGGGGTTGGAGTTTAAAAATTGGTAAATCTTGTTATAACTGTACAGGGTGTTGGTGAGGCTGCTCCTAGAGCACTGTGTACAGGTTTGATTCCCGTATTGAAGAAAGGATATCCTGGCGTTGGAGGCAGTTCAAAAGAGATTCACTAGGCTGATTCCTGGGATAAAGGGGTTATCAAGAACAGCTAAACAGGTTAGGTCTTTATTCATTGGAGTTTAGAAGAATGAGGGGTGATCTTATTATAACATACAAGGTTCTGAGGGGTCTTGACAGGGTAGATGTTGTGAAGATGTTTCCTGTAGTGGGGGAATCTCGAACTAGGGGACATAGTTACAGAATAAGGGGACACTCATTTAAAAGTGAGATGTGAAGGAATTTCTTCTCTCAGAGGGTAGTGAATGTCTGCATTCTCTCCCCAGAGAGTGGTGGGGGCCAGATCACTGAAAGTGTTTAAAGAGGAGGGAGATAGATTTTAATATATCGGGGAGTTGAGGGCTATGAGGAGCTGGGACAAAGGAGGAGCTGAGGCCTGGGGCAGATCAGCCATGAACTTACTGAATGATGGGGCAGGCTTGAGGGGCCGAATGGCCTACTCCTGCTCCTATTTCTGATGTTCCTATGATTCTGTCCTTGAATCCTCTGACACAGCCTCTTCCTCCAGTACTGCAATACCCTCTTTAATCAACAGTGCCACCATTCCTCCTGTTTTCCCTTTCCTATCTTTTTTGAACACCTTGTAACTGGGGATATTTAACACCCAGGTCTGCCCTTCCTTAAGCCAGGTCTCCGTTATCGCCACAACATCATAATCCTACAAGGCAACCTGTGCCTGTAACTCCCCAACTTTATTAACTCTACTCCATGCATTCAACCCCTGATTTAGATTTCATTACTTGCTCCCTTACTCCGGCTCCATCTATTAACTTACTATTCTCCATTTTAGTGCCAGCTGCCTCTCCCAGCATTCTGTGCACCCTGGTATTCCTCTCTAATATTCTCTCTTGGTTCCCACACCCCTGCTGAGTTAGTTTAAACCCTCCCCACAACACTAGCAAAACACCCCGCAAGGAACTCAGTCCCAGCTCTGTTCAGAAGCAACCTGTCCGGCTTGTACAGGTGTCATCTACCCCCGAGCCAGACCTAGTGTCCCAGGAATCTAAAGCCCTCCCTCCTGCACCATCTTTCCAGCCACACATTCAGCTGCCTTACTGTCCGATTTCTGTACTCACTGGCACGTGGCGCTAGGAGGAATCCGGACATTACTACATTCCATGTCCTGCTTGCTAATTTTCACCTAGCTCCCTAAATTCCGATCGCAGGACCTGATTCCCCTTTTTAGCTACGTCGTTACTACCAATGTGGACCACGACCTCTGGCAGTTCACTGTCCCCTACAACAATGTCCTGCAGCCGTTCCATGACATCCTTCACCCCAGCACCAGGGAGGCAACACACCATCCTGGAGTCACACTGACGGCTGCAGAAACCCCTGTCTGCTCCCCTAACTAAAGAATCCCCTATCAGCACTGCCCTTCTGCTCTTCTTCCTCCCCTCCTGTACAGCCGGGGCACCCATGGTGCCAGGGGCTTGGCTGTTGCTGCCCTCACCAAGAGGGAGAATGGAAAACCAGTTAGTGAGTGGGACCTCTGGGGACTCCTGCCTGTTTCTCTTGGACTGCCTGGCAGTCACCCATTCCCTATCTGCCTGCTTGCCTGTCACTTGCAGTGTGACCACCTCCCTGAATATGCTTCCCACATAGTTCTCTGCCTCAGTGACTCCAGCCGCTGCTCAAGCTCTGAAACGTGGAGCTCCAGCTTGTGCAGCCGGTGACACTTCCTGCACATGGGCTGGTCTGGGTCACGAGAAGAGTCCGTGACTTCCCACGTGTCACAGGACAGGCATTCTGCTTGGCTGAGCTATCCTGCCAGGCCTTAACCTTCAACATTGAAATCACCTTATTTACTTTAACTTGAGGTACTTTTACTTACTTTATCTTACTTCAACCTTACTCTTGTACTATTAACTATAAACTGGAGATTAGTAGAAAATAGAAACCCAAATTGGCCAAACAGCAGATAATTAGACCAATCAGATTCACAACTGGATATGTAGTGTGCACTTGGCCATCTACGTTTCACTCGTGACCTTCAAGTTGATACACGAAGCATTCATCTGCCTTTTACTGCACAACTCTCAGGGCTGCTTACACTTTGGGCCAAGGCTGCTCAGGCAAGACCAGCAGGAAGGGAAGGGTTGGTGCTACACACTTGACTGGGGTGGATGAGGCATGGGAGGGCTGGTGGGATGGTGACTGGACAGAGGCAAGGGAGGGCAGGTGAGCACAGGATTTTTTAATTCATTCACAGGATGTGGGTGTCGCTGGCTGGGCCCAGCTTTTATTGCCCATCCCTAATTGCCCCTGGAGAAGGTGGTGGTGAGCTGCCTTCTTGAACCACTGCAGTCCATGTGGTGTAGGTATACCCACAGTGCTGTTAGGGAGGGAGTTCCAGGATTTTATTCATGTGGTGTAGGTGCAGAGGGTCAGTACTGAGTGAGTGCTGCACTGTCAGAGGGTCAGTACTGAGGGAGTGCTGCACTGTCAGAGGGTCAGTACTGAGGGAGTGCTGCACTGTCAGAGGGTCAGTACTGAGGGAGTGCTGCACTGTCAGAGGATCAGTACTGAGGGAGTGCTGCACTGTCAGAGGGTCAGTACTGAGGGGGAGCCGCCCTGTCAGAGGGTCAGTACTGAGGGAGTGCCGCACTGTCAGAGGGTCAGTACTGAGGGAATGCTGCACTATCAGTGAGTCAGTACTGAGGGAGTGCACCACTGTCAGAGGGTCAGTACTGAAGGAGTGCTGCACTGTCAGAGGCTCAGTACTGAGGGAGTGCTGCACTGTCAGAGGATCAGTACTGAGGGAGTGCTGCACTGTCAGAGGATCAGTACTGAGGGAGTGCTGCACTGTCAGAGGGTCAGTACTGAGGGAGTGCTGCACTGTCAGAGGGTCAGTACTGAGGGAGTGCCGCACTCTCAGAGGGTCAGTACTGAGGGAGTGCTTCACTGTTAGAGGGTCAGCACTGAGGGTGTGCTGCACTGTCAGAGGGTCAGTACTGAGGGAGTGCTGCACTGTCAGAGGGTCAGTACTGAGGGAGTGCCGCACTGTCAGAGGGTCAGTACCGAGGGAGTGCCGCATTGTCAGATGGTCAGTACTGAGGGTTTGCAGCACTGTCAGAGGATCAGTACTGAGGGAGTGCCGCACTATCAGAGGGTCAGTACTGAGGGAGTGCTTCACTGTTAGAGGGTCAGCACTGAGAGTGTGCTGCACTGTCAGAGGGTCAGTACTGAGGGAATGCTGCACTGTCAGAGGGTCAGTACTGAAGGAGTTCTGCACGGTCAGAGGCTCAGTAATGAGGGGTGCTGCACTGTGAGAGAGTCATTACTGAGGGAGTGCTGCACAGTCAGAGGGTCAGTTCTGAGGGAGTGCTGCACTGTCAGAGGGTCAGTACTGAGGGAATGCTGCACTGTCAGAGGGTCAGTACTGAGGGAGTGCCGCACTGTCAGAGGCTCAATGCTGAGGGTGTGCTGCACTGTCATAGGGTCAGTACTGAGCGAGCGCTGCACTGTCAGAGGTTCAGTACTGAGGGAGTGCTGCACTGTCAGAGGTTCAGTACTGAGGGAGTGCTGCACTGTCAGAGGTTCAGTACAGTGGGAGTGCTGCACTGTCAGAGGTTCAGTACTGAGGGCGTGCTGCACTGTGAGAGGGTCAGTACTGAGACAGTGCTGCACTCTCAGAGGGTCAGTACTTAGGGAGTGCTTCACTGTCAAAGGGGCAGTACGGCACTGTCAGTTGAACAGTACTGTGGGAGTGCTGCACTGTCAGAGGGACAGTACTGTGGGACTGCCGCACTGTCAGAGGGTCAGTACTGAGGGAGTGCCGCCCTGTCAGAGCGTCACTACTGAAGGAGTGCTGCACTGTCAGAGGATCAGTACTGAGTGCTGCACTGTCAGAGAGTCAGTACTGAGGGAGTGCTTCGCTGTTAGAGGGTCAGCACTGAGGGCGTGCTGCACTGTCAGAGGGTCATTAGTGAGGGAATGCTGCATTGTCAGAGGATCAGTACTGAGGGAGTGCCGCACTGTCAGAGGCTCAATGCTGAGGTTATGCTGCACTGTCAGAGGTTCAGTACTGAGGGAGTGCTGCACTGTCAGAGGGTCAGTACAGTGTGTGTGCTGCACTGTCAGAGGGTAAGTACTGAGGGTATGCCGCAATGTCAGAGGGTCAGTGTGTGGGAGTGCCGCATTGTCAGAGGGTCAGTACTGAGTGTTTGCTGCACTGCGGAGGGTCAGTGCTGAGGGAGTGCTGCACTGTCAGAGGATTAGTACTGAGGGTGCGCCGCACTGTCAGAGGGTCAGTACTGAGGGAGAGCCACACTGTCAGAGGGTCAGTACTGAGGGGGAGCCGCACTGTCAGAGGGTCAGTACTGAGGGAGTGCCGCAGTGTCAGAGGGTCAGAACTGAAGGAGTGCTGCACTGTCAGAGGCTCAGTACTGAGGCAGTGTTGCACTCTCGGAGGTTCAGTACTGAGGGTGCGCCGCACTGTCAGAGGGTCAGTACTGAGGGAGAGCCACACTGTCAGAGGGTCAGTACTGAGGGAGAGCCACACTGTCAGAGGGTCAGTACTGAGGGAGTGCTGCACTGTTGGAGGCTCAGTACTGAGGGAGTGCCGCACTGTCAGAGGGTCAGTACTGAGGGAGTGCGGCACTGTCAGAGGGTCAGTACTGAGGGAGTGCTGCACTGTCGGAGGATCAGTACTGAGGGAGTGCTGCACTCTCGGAGGTTCAGTATTGAGGGTGCGCCGCACTGTCAGAGGGTCAGTACTGAGTGAGTGCACCACTGTCACTGGGTCAGTACTGAGGCAGTGCTGCACTGTCAGAGGCTCAGTACTGAGGGAGTGCTGCACTGTCAGAGGTTCAGTACTGAGCGAGTGCTGCACTGTCAGAGGGTCAGTACTGAGCGAGTGCTGCACTGTCAGAGGGTCAGTACTGAGGGTGTGCTGCACTGTCAGAGGGTCAGTACTGAGGGAGTGCTGCACTGCCAGAGGATCAGTACTGAGGGAGCGCCGCACTGTCAGAGGGTCAGTACTGAGGGGGAGCCGCACTGTCAGAGGGTCAGTACTGAGGGAGTGCTGCACTGTCAGAGGGTCAGTACTGAGGGAGTGCACCACTGTCAGAGGGTCAGTACTGAGGGAGTGCTGCACTGTCAGAGGGTCAGTACTGAGGGAATGCTGCACTGTCAGAGGGTCAGTACTGAGGGAGTGCCGCTGTATCAGATTGTCAGTACTGAGGGTTTTCCGCACTGTCCGAGGGTCAGTACTGAGACAGTGCTGCACTCTCAGAGGGTCAGTAATGAGGGAGTGCTGCACTGTCAGAGGGTCAGTACGAAGGGAGTGCTGCACTGTCGGAGGATCAGTACTGAGGGAGTGCTGCACTGTCAGAGGGTCAGTAGTGAATGAGTGCTGCACTGTCAGAGGGTCAGTACTGAGGGAGTGCTGCACTGTCAGTGAGTCAGTACTGAGGGAGTGCACCACTGTGAGAGGGTCAGTACTGAAGGACTGCTGCACTGTCAGAGGGTCAGTACTGAGGAAAGGCTGCACTGTCAGAGGGTCAGTCCTGAGGGAGTGCTGGACTGTCAGAGAGTTAGTACTGAGGGAGTGCTTCACTGTCAAAGGGTCAGTACTGAGGGAGTGCTTCACTGTGAAAGGGTCAGTACTGAGGGAGTGCCGCACTGTCAGAGGCTCAGTACTGAGGGAGAGCCACACTGTCAGAGTGTCAGTACTGAGGGAGTGCTGCACTGTCAGAGGGTCAGTACTGCGGGGGAGCCGCACTGTTAGAGGGTCAGTACTGAGGGAGTGCCGCACTGTCAGAGGGTCAGTACTGAGGGAGTGCTGCACTGTCAGAGGGTCAGTACTGAGGGAGAGCCGCACTTTCAGAAGGTCAGTAATGAGGGAGTGCTGCACTGTCAGAGGGTCAGTACTGAGGGAGTGCTGCACTGTCAGAGGCTCAGCACTGAGGCAGTGCTGCACTCTCGGAGGTTCAGTACTGAGGCAGTACCGCACTGTCAGAGGGTCTTTACTCAGGGACTGCTGCACTGTCAGAGGGTCAGTACTGAGCGAGTGCTGCACTGTCAGAGGGTCAGTACTGAGGGAGTGCTGCACTGTCAGAGGATCAGTACTGAGGGAGTGCCGCACTGTCAGAGGGTCAGTACTGAGTAAGAGCCACACTGTCAGAGGGTCAGTACTGAGTGAGTGCCGCACTGTCAGAGGGTCAGTACTGAGGGAGTGCTGCACTGTCAGAGGTTCGGTACTGAGCGAGTGCTGCACTGTCAGAGGGTCAGTACTGAGCGAGTGCTGCACTGTCAGAGGGTCAGTACTGAGGGTGTGCTGCACTGTCAGAGGGTCAGTACTGAGGCAGTGCTGCACTGCCAGAGGATCAGTACTGAGGGAGCGCCGCACTGTCAGAGGGTCAGTACTGAGGGGGAGCCGCACTGTCAGAGGGTCAGTACTGAGGGAGTGCTGCACTGTCAGAGGGTCAGTACTGAGGGAGTGCACCACTGTCAGAGGGTCAGTACTGAGGGAATGCTGCACTGTCAGAGGGTCAGTACTGAGGGAGTGCAGCACCCTCAGTTGGACAGTACTGAGGGAGTGCTGCACTGTCAGAGGGTCAGTACTGAGGGAGTGCCGCTGTATCAGATTGTCAGTACTGAGGGTTTTCCGCACTGTCCGAGGGTCAGTACTGAGACAGTGCTGCACTCTCAGAGGGTCAGTACTGAGGGAGTGCTGCACTGTCAGAGGGTCAGTACTGAGGGAGTGCTGCACTGTCAGAGGGTCAGTACTGAGGGAGTGCTGCACTGTCGGAGGATCAGTACTGAGGGAGTGCTGCACTGTCAGAGGGTCAGTAGTGAATGAGTGCTGCACTGTCAGAGGGTCAGTACTGAGTGAGTGCTGCACTGTCAGTGAGTCAGTACTGAGGGAGTGCACCACTGTCAGAGGGTCAGTACTGAAGGACTGCTGCACTGTCAGAGGGTCAGTACTGAGGAAAGGCTGCACTGTCAGAGGGTCAGTCCTGAGGGAGTGCTGGACTGTCAGAGAGTTAGTACTGAGGGAGTGCTTCACTGTCAACGGGTCAGTACTGAGGGAGTGCTTCACTGTGAAAGGTTCAGTACTGAGGGAGTGCCGCACTATCAGATTGTCACTACTGAGGGAGTGCTGCACTGTCAGAGGGTCAGTCGTGAGGGAGTGCTGCACTGTCAGAGGGTCAGTACTGAGTGAGTGCTGCACTGTCAGTGAGTCAGTACTGAGGGAGTGCACCACTGTCAGAGGGTCAGTACTGAGGGAGTGCTGCACTGTCAGAGGCTCAGTACTGAGGCAGTGTTGCACTCGCGGCGGTTCAGTACTGAGGGTGCGCCGCACTGTCAGAGGGTCAGTACTGAGGGAGAGCCACACTGTCAGAGTGTCAGTACTGAGGGAGTGCTGCACTGTCAGAGGGTCAGTACTGCGGGGGAGCCGCACTGTTAGAGGGTCAGTACTGAGGGAGTGCCGCACTGTCAGAGGGTCAGTACTGAGGGAGTGCTGCACTGTCAGATGGTCAGTACTGAGGCAGTGCTGCAGTCTCGGAGTTTCAGTACTGAGGAAGTGCCGTATTGTCAGAGGGTCAGTACTGAGGGAGTGCTGCACTGTCAGAGGGTCAGTACTGAGGGAGCGCTGCACTGTCAGAGGGTCAGTACTGAGGAAGTGCCGCACTGTCAGAGGGTCAGTACTGAGTGAGTGCTGCACTGTCAGTGAGTCAGTACTGAAGGAGTGCACCACTGTCAGAGGGTCAGTACTGAGTGAATGCTGCACTGTCAGAGGGTCAGTACTGAGGGAGTGCTACACTGTCAGAGGCTCAGCACTGAGGCAGTGCTGCACTCTCGGAGGTTCAGTACTGAGGCAGTACCGCACTGGCAGAGGGTCTTTACTGAGGGAGTGCTGCACTGTCACAGGGTCAGTAGTGAGGGTATGCGGCCCTGTCAGAGGGTCAGTGCTGAGGGAGTGCCGCATTGTCAGAGGGTCAGTACTGAGTAAGAGCCACACTGTCAGAGGGTCAGTACTGAGTGAGTGCCGCACTGTCAGAGGGTCAGTACTGAGGGAGTGCTGCACTGTCAGAGGTTCGGTACTGAGCGAGTGCTGCACTGTCAGAGGGTCAGTACTGAGCGAGTGCTGCACTGTCAGAGGGTCAGTACTGAGGGTGTGCTGCACTGTCAGAGGGTCAGTACTGAGGCAGTGCTGCACTGCCAGAGGATCAGTACTGAGGGAGCGCCGCACTGTCAGAGGGTCAGTACTGAGGGGGAGCCGCACTGTCAGAGGGTCAGTACTGAGGGAGTGCTGCACTGTCAGAGGGTCAGTACTGAGGGAGTGCACCACTGTCAGAGGGTCAGTACTGAGGGAATGCTGCACTGTCAGAGGGTCAGTACTGAGGGAGTGCAGCACCCTCAGTTGGACAGTACTGAGGGAGTGCTGCACTGTCAGAGGGTCAGTACTGAGGGAGTGCCGCTGTATCAGATTGTCAGTACTGAGGGTTTTCCGCACTGTCCGAGGGTCAGTACTGAGACAGTGCTGCACTCTCAGAGGGTCAGTACTGAGGGAGTGCTGCACTGTCAGAGGGTCAGTACTGAGGGAGTGCTGCACTGTCAGAGGGTCAGTACTGAGGGAGTGCTGCACTGTCGGAGGATCAGTACTGAGGGAGTGCTGCACTGTCAGAGGGTCAGTAGTGAATGAGTGCTGCACTGTCAGAGGGTCAGTACTGAGTGAGTGCTGCACTGTCAGTGAGTCAGTACTGAGGGAGTGCACCACTGTCAGAGGGTCAGTACTGAAGGACTGCTGCACTGTCAGAGGGTCAGTACTGAGGAAAGGCTGCACTGTCAGAGGGTCAGTCCTGAGGGAGTGCTGGACTGTCAGAGAGTTAGTACTGAGGGAGTGCTTCACTGTCAACGGGTCAGTACTGAGGGAGTGCTTCACTGTGAAAGGTTCAGTACTGAGGGAGTGCCGCACTATCAGATTGTCACTACTGAGGGAGTGCTGCACTGTCAGAGGGTCAGTCCTGAGGGAGTGCTGCACTGTCAGAGGGTCAGTACTGAGTGAGTGCTGCACTGTCAGTGAGTCAGTACTGAGGGAGTGCACCACTGTCAGAGGGTCAGTACTGAGGGAGTGCAGCACCCTCAGTTGGACAGTACTGAGGGAGTGCTGCACTGTCAGAGGGTCAGTACTGAGGGAGTGCCGCTGTATCAGATTGTCAGTACTGAGGGTTTTCCGCACTGTCCGAGGGTCAGTACTGAGACAGTGCTGCACTCTCAGAGGGTCAGTACTGAGGGAGTGCTGCACTGTCAGAGGGTCAGTACTGAGGGAGTGCTGCACTGTCAGAGGGTCAGTACTGAGGGAGTGCTGCACTGTCGGAGGATCAGTACTGAGGGAGTGCTGCACTGTCAGAGGGTCAGTAGTGAATGAGTGCTGCACTGTCAGAGGGTCAGTACTGAGTGAGTGCTGCACTGTCAGTGAGTCAGTACTGAGGGAGTGCACCACTGTCAGAGGGTCAGTACTGAAGGACTGCTGCACTGTCAGAGGGTCAGTACTGAGGAAAGGCTGCACTGTCAGAGGGTCAGTCCTGAGGGAGTGCTGGACTGTCAGAGAGTTAGTACTGAGGGAGTGCTTCACTGTCAACGGGTCAGTACTGAGGGAGTGCTTCACTGTGAAAGGTTCAGTACTGAGGGAGTGCCGCACTATCAGATTGTCACTACTGAGGGAGTGCTGCACTGTCAGAGGGTCAGTCCTGAGGGAGTGCTGCACTGTCAGAGGGTCAGTACTGAGTGAGTGCTGCACTGTCAGTGAGTCAGTACTGAGGGAGTGCACCACTGTCAGAGGGTCAGTACTGAGGGAGTGCTGCACTGTCAGAGGCTCAGTACTGAGGCAGTGTTGCACTCGCGGCGGTTCAGTACTGAGGGTGCGCCGCACTGTCAGAGGGTCAGTACTGAGGGAGAGCCACACTGTCAGAGTGTCAGTACTGAGGGAGTGCTGCACTGTCAGAGGGTCAGTACTGCGGGGGAGCCGCACTGTTAGAGGGTCAGTACTGAGGGAGTGCCGCACTGTCAGAGGGTCAGTACTGAGGGAGTGCTGCACTGTCAGATGGTCAGTACTGAGGCAGTGCTGCAGTCTCGGAGTTTCAGTACTGAGGAAGTGCCGTATTGTCAGAGGGTCAGTACTGAGGGAGTGCTGCACTGTCAGAGGGTCAGTACTGAGGGAGTGCTGCACTGTCAGAGGGTCAGTACTGAGGAAGTGCCGCACTGTCAGAGGGTCAGTACTGAGTGAGTGCTGCACTGTCAGTGAGTCAGTACTGAAGGAGTGCACCACTGTCAGAGGGTCAGTACTGAGTGAATGCTGCACTGTCAGAGGGTCAGTACTGAGGGAGTGCTACACTGTCAGAGGCTCAGCACTGAGGCAGTGCTGCACTCTCGGAGGTTCAGTACTGAGGCAGTACCGCACTGGCAGAGGGTCTTTACTGAGGGAGTGCTGCACTGTCACAGGGTCAGTAGTGAGGGTATGCGGCCCTGTCAGAGGGTCAGTGCTGAGGGAGTGCCGCATTGTCAGAGGGTCAGTACTGAGTAAGAGCCACACTGTCAGAGGGTCAGTACTGAGTGAGTGCCGCACTGTCAGAGGGTCAGTACTGAGGGAGTGCTGCACTGTCAGAGGTTCGGTACTGAGCGAGTGCTGCACTGTCAGAGGGTCAGTACTGAGCGAGTGCTGCACTGTCAGAGGGTCAGTACTGAGGGTGTGCTGCACTGTCAGAGGGTCAGTACTGAGGCAGTGCTGCACTGCCAGAGGATCAGTACTGAGGGAGCGCCGCACTGTCAGAGGGTCAGTACTGAGGGGGAGCCGCACTGTCAGAGGGTCAGTACTGAGGGAGTGCTGCACTGTCAGAGGGTCAGTACTGAGGGAGTGCACCACTGTCAGAGGGTCAGTACTGAGGGAATGCTGCACTGTCAGAGGGTCAGTACTGAGGGAGTGCAGCACCCTCAGTTGGACAGTACTGAGGGAGTGCTGCACTGTCAGAGGGTCAGTACTGAGGGAGTGCCGCAGTATCAGATTGTCAGTACTGAGGGTTTTCCGCACTGTCCGAGGGTCAGTACTGAGACAGTGCTGCACTCTCAGAGGGTCAGTACTGAGGGAGTGCTGCACTGTCAGAGGGTCAGTACTGAGGGAGTGCTGCACTGTCAGAGGGTCAGTACTGAGGGAGTGCTGCACTGTCGGAGGATCAGTACTGAGGGAGTGCTGCACTGTCAGAGGGTCAGTAGTGAATGAGTGCTGCACTGTCAGAGGGTCAGTACTGAGTGAGTGCTGCACTGTCAGTGAGTCAGTACTGAGGGAGTGCACCACTGTCAGAGGGTCAGTACTGAAGGACTGCTGCACTGTCAGAGGGTCAGTACTGAGGAAAGGCTGCACTGTCAGAGGGTCAGTCCTGAGGGAGTGCTGGACTGTCAGAGAGTTAGTACTGAGGGAGTGCTTCACTGTCAACGGGTCAGTACTGAGGGAGTGCTTCACTGTGAAAGGTTCAGTACTGAGGGAGTGCCGCACTATCAGATTGTCACTACTGAGGGAGTGCTGCACTGTCAGAGGGTCAGTCCTGAGGGAGTGCTGCACTGTCAGAGGGTCAGTACTGAGTGAGTGCTGCACTGTCAGTGAGTCAGTACTGAGGGAGTGCACCACTGTCAGAGGGTCAGTACCGAGGGAGTGCTGCACTGTCAGAGGCTCAGTACTGAGGCAGTGTTGCACTCGCGGAGGTTCAGTACTGAGGGTGCGCCGCACTGTCAGAGGGTCAGTACTGAGGGAGAGCCACACTGTCAGAGTGTCAGTACTGAGGGAGTGCTGCACTGTCAGAGGGTCAGTACTGCGGGGGAACCGCACTGTTAGAGGGTCAGTACTGAGGGAGTGCCGCACTGTCAGAGGGTCAGTACTGAGGGAGTGCTGCACTGTCAGATGGTCAGTACTGAGGCAGTGCTGCAGTCTCGGAGTTTCAGTACTGAGGAAGTGCCGTATTGTCAGAGGGTCAGTACTGAGGGAGTGCTGCACTGTCAGAGGGTCAGTACTGAGGGAGTGCTGCACTGTCAGAGGGTCAGTACTGAGGAAGTGCCGCACTGTCAGAGGGTCAGTACTGAGTGAGTGCTGCACTGTCAGTGAGTCAGTACTGAAGGAGTGCACCACTGTCAGAGGGTCAGTACTGAGTGAATGCTGCACTGTCAGAGGGTCAGTACTGAGGGAGTGCTACACTGTCAGAGGCTCAGCACTGAGGCAGTGCTGCACTCTCGGAGGTTCAGTACTGAGGCAGTACCGCACTGGCAGAGGGTCTTTACTGAGGGAGTGCTGCACTGTCACAGGGTCAGTAGTGAGGGTATGCGGCCCTGTCAGAGGGTCAGTGCTGAGGGAGTGCCGCATTGTCAGAGGGTCAGTATTGAGGGAGTGCCACCCTGTCAGAGGGTCAGTACAGAGGGTTTGACGCACTGTCAGAGGGTCAGTACTGGGGAAGGGCTGCAATGTCAGTGAGTCAGTACTGAGGGAGTGCTGCACTGTCAGAGGGTCAGTACTGAGGGAGAGCCGCACTTTCAGAAGGTCAGTACTGAGGGAGTGCCGCTCTGTCAGAGGGTCAGTACTGAGTGAATGCTGCACTGTCAGAGGTTCAGTACTGAGTGAGTGCTGCACTGTGAGAGGGTCAGTACTGAGGGAGTGCTGCACTGTCAGAGGGTCAGTACTGAGGGAGTGCTGCACTGTCAGAGGTTCAGTACTGAGCGAGTGCTGCACTGTCAGAGGGTCAGTACTGAAGGAGTGCTGCACTGTCAGAGTATCAGTACTGTAGTAGTGCTGCACTCTCGGAAGTTCAGTGCTGAGGAAGTGCCGTACTGTCAGAGGGTCAGTACTGAGGAAGTGCTGCACTGTCAGAGGGTCAGTACTGAGGGAGTACTGCACTGTCAGAGGGTCAGTAGTGAGGGTATGCGGCCCTGTCAGAGGGTCAGTGCTGAGGGAGTGCCGCATTGTCAGAGGGTCAGTACTGAGGGAGTGCCGCCCTGTCAGAGGGTCAGTACAGAGGGTTTGACGCACTGTCAGAGGGTCAGTACTGAGGAAGGGCTGCAATGTCAGGGGGTCAGTTCGGAGGGAGTGCTGGACTGTCAGAGGGTCAGTACTGAGGGAGTGCTGCACTGTCAGAGGGACAGTAGTGAGGGAGTGCTGCACTGTCAGAGGGTCAGTACTGAGGGATTGCCGCATTATCAGATTGACAGTACTGAGGGAGTGCCGCACTGTCAGAGGGTCAGTACTGAGGGAGTGCTGCACTGTCAGAGGATCAGTATTGAGGGTGCGCCGCACTGTCAGAGGGTCAGAACTGAGGGAGTGCTGCCTTGTCAGAGGGTCAGTGCTGAGGGAGTGCTGCACTGTCAGAAGCTCAGTACTGAGGGATTGCTGCACAGTCAGAGGGTCAGTACTGAGGAAGTGCCGTACTGTCAGCGGGTCAGTACTGAGGGAGTGCTGCACTGTCAGAGGGTCAGTACTGAGGGTATGCGGCCCTGTCAGTGGGTCAGTGCTGAGGGAGTGCCGTACTGTCAGCGGGTCAGTACTGCGGGAGTGCTGCACTGTCAGCGGGACATTACTGAGGGAGTACGGCACTGTCAGTTGGACAGTACGGAGGGAGTGCTTCGCTGTCAGAGGAACAGTACTGAGGGAGTGGCGCACTGTCAGAGGATCAGTGCTGTGTGAGTGCTGCACTGTCAGAGGATCAGTACTGAGGGAGCGCCGCACTGTCAGAGGGTCAGTACTGAGGGCGAGCCGCACTTTCGGCAGGTCAGTACTGAGGGAGTGCCGCACTGTCAGAGGGTCAGTACTGAGTGAGTGCTGCGCTGTCAGAGGGTCAGTACTGAGCGAGTGCTGCACTGTCAGAGGGTCAGTACTGAGGGAGTGATGCACTGTCAGAGGGTCAGTACTGAGGGATTGCCGCATTATCAGATTGTCAGTACTGAGGGAGTGCTTCACTGTCAAAGGGGCAGTACTGAGGGAGTACTGCACTGTCAGAGGGTCAGTACTGAGTGAGTGCTGCACTGTCAGTGAGTCAGTACTGAGGGAGTGCTGCACTGTCAGAGGGTCAGTACTGAGGGAGAGCCGCACTTTCAGAAGGTCAGTACTGAGGGAGTGCTGCACTGTCAGAGGGTCAGTACTGAGGGATTGCCTCATTATCAGATTGTCAGTACTGAGGGAGTGCTTCACTGTCAAAGGGGCAGTACTGAGGGAGTACTGCACTGTCAGAGGGTCAGTACTGAGTGAGTGCTGCACTGTCAGTGAGTCAGTACTGAGGGAGTGCTGCACTGTCAGAGGGTCAGTACTGAGGGAGAGCCGCACTTTCAGAAGGTCAGTAATGAGGGAGTGCTGCACTGTCAGAGGGTCAGTACTGAGGGAGTGCTGCACGTCAGAGGCTCAGCACTGAGGCAGTGCTGCACTCTCGGAGGTTCAGTACTGAGGCAGTACCGCACTGTCAGAGGGTCTTTACTCAGGGAGTGCTGCACTGTCAGTGGGTCAGTACTGAGCAAGTGCTGCACTGTCAGAGGGTCAGTACTGAGGGAGTGCTGCACTGTCAGAGGATCAGTACTGAGGGAGTGCCGCACTGTCAGAGGGTCAGTACTGAGTAAGAGCCACACTGTCAGAGGGTCAGTACTGAGAGAGTGCCGCACTGTCAGAGGGTCAGTACTGAGTGAGTGCACCACTGTCACTGGGTCAGTACTGAGGCAGTGCTGCACTGTCAGAGGCTCAGTACTGAGGGAGTGCTGCACTGTCAGAGGTTCAGTACTGAGTGAGTGCTGCACTGTCAGAGGGTCAGTACTGAGCGAGTGCTGCACTGTCAGAGGGTCAGTACTGAGGGTGTGCTGCACTGTCAGAGGGTCAGTATTGAGGGAGTGCTGCACTGCCAGAGGATCAGTACTGAGGGAGCGCCGCACTGTCAGAGGGTCAGTACTGAGGGGGAGCCGCACTGTCAGAGGGTCAGTACTGAGGGAGTGCTGCACTGTCAGAGGGTCAGTACTGAGGGAGTGCACCACTGTCAGAGGGTCAGTACTGAGGGAGTGCTGCACTGTCAGAGGGTCAGTACTGAGGGAATGCTGCACTGTCAGAGGGTCAGTACTGAGGGAGTGCAGCACTCTCAGTTGGACAGTACTGAGGGAGTGCTGCACTGTCAGAGTGTCAGTACTGAGGGAGTGCCGCAGTATCAGATTGTCAGTACTGAGGGTTTTCCGCACTGTCCGAGGGTCAGTACTGAGACAGTGCTGCACTCTCAGAGGGTCAGTACTGAGGGAGTGCTGCACTGTCAGAGGGTCAGTCCTGAGGGAGTACTGCACTGTCAGAGGGTCAGTACTGAGGGAGTGCTGCACTGTCAGAGGGTCAGTCCTGAGGGAGTGCTGCACTGTCAGAGGGTCAGTACTGAGGGAGTGCCGCAGTTTCGGATTGTCAGTACTGAGGGAGTGCTGCACTGTCAGAGGAACAGTACTGAGGGAGTGCTGCACTGTCAGAGGAACAGTACTGAGGGTGCGCCGCACTGTCAGAGGGTCAGTACTGAGGGGAGCCGCACTTTCAGAAGGTCAGTACTGAGGGAGTGCCGCACTGTCAGAGGGACAGTACTGAGTGAGTGCTGCCCTGTCAGTGAGTCAGTACTGAGGGAGTGCCTCACTGTCAGAGGGTCAGTACTGAGGGATTGCCGCACTGTCAGAGGGTCAGTACTGAGGGAGTGCCGCACTGTCAGAGGGTCAGTACTGAGGGAGTGCTGCACTGTCAGAGGATCAGTACAGAGGGTGCGCCGCACTGTCAGAGGGTCAGTACTGAGGGAGTGCTGCACTGTCAGAGGATCAGTACTGAGGGAGTGCCGCACTGTCAGAGGGTCAGTACTGAGTAAGAGCCACACTGTCAGAGGGTCAGTACTGAGGGAGTGCCGCACTGTCAGAGGGTCAGTACTGAGTGAGTGCACCACTGTCACAGGGTCAGTACTGAGGCAGTGCTGCACTGTCAGAGGCTCAGTACTGAGGGAGTGCTGCACTGTCAGAGGTTCAGTACTGAGCGAGTGCTGCACTGTCAGAGGGTCAGTACTGAGGGAGTGCCGCACAGTCTGATTGTCAGTACTGTGGATTTTCTGCACTGTCAGAGGGTCCGTACTGAGACAGTGCTGCACTCTCAGTTGGACAGTACTGAGGGACTGCTGCACTGTCAGAGGGTCAGTACTGAGGGAGTGCCGCTGTATCAGATTGTCAGTACTGAGGGTTTTCCGCACTGTCCGAGGGTCAGTACTGAGACAGTGCTGCACTCTCAGAGGGTCAGTAATGAGGGAGTGCTGCACTGTCAGAGGGTCAGTACGAAGGGAGTGCTGCACTGTCGGAGGATCAGTACTGAGGGAGTGCTGCACTGTCAGAGGGTCAGTAGTGAATGAGTGCTGCACTGTCAGAGGGTCAGTACTGAGGGAGTGCTGCACTGTCAGTGAGTCAGTACTGAGGGAGTGCACCACTGTGAGAGGGTCAGTACTGAAGGACTGCTGCACTGTCAGAGGGTCAGTACTGAGGAAAGGCTGCACTGTCAGAGGGTCAGTCCTGAGGGAGTGCTGGACTGTCAGAGAGTTAGTACTGAGGGAGTGCTTCACTGTCAAAGGGTCAGTACTGAGGGAGTGCTTCACTGTGAAAGGGTCAGTACTGAGGGAGTGCCGCACTGTCAGAGGCTCAGTACTGAGGGAGAGCCACACTGTCAGAGTGTCAGTACTGAGGGAGTGCTGCACTGTCAGAGGGTCAGTACTGCGGGGGAGCCGCACTGTTAGAGGGTCAGTACTGAGGGAGTGCCGCACTGTCAGAGGGTCAGTACTGAGGGAGTGCTGCACTGTCAGAGGGTCAGTACTGAGGGAGAGCCGCACTTTCAGAAGGTCAGTAATGAGGGAGTGCTGCACTGTCAGAGGGTCAGTACTGAGGGAGTGCTGCACTGTCAGAGGCTCAGCACTGAGGCAGTGCTGCACTCTCGGAGGTTCAGTACTGAGGCAGTACCGCACTGTCAGAGGGTCTTTACTCAGGGACTGCTGCACTGTCAGAGGGTCAGTACTGAGCGAGTGCTGCACTGTCAGAGGGTCAGTACTGAGGGAGTGCTGCACTGTCAGAGGATCAGTACTGAGGGAGTGCCGCACTGTCAGAGGGTCAGTACTGAGTAAGAGCCACACTGTCAGAGGGTCAGTACTGAGTGAGTGCCGCACTGTCAGAGGGTCAGTACTGAGGGAGTGCTGCACTGTCAGAGGTTCGGTACTGAGCGATTGCTGCACTGTCAGAGGGTCAGTACTGAGCGAGTGCTGCACTGTCAGAGGGTCAGTACTGAGGGTGTGCTGCACTGTCAGAGGGTCAGTACTGAGGCAGTGCTGCACTGCCAGAGGATCAGTACTGAGGGAGCGCCGCACTGTCAGAGGGTCAGTACTGAGGGGGAGCCGCACTGTCAGAGGGTCAGTACTGAGGGAGTGCTGCACTGTCAGAGGGTCAGTACTGAGGGAGTGCACCACTGTCAGAGGGTCAGTACTGAGGGAATGCTGCACTGTCAGAGGGTCAGTACTGAGGGAGTGCAGCACCCTCAGTTGGACAGTACTGAGGGAGTGCTGCACTGTCAGAGGGTCAGTACTGAGGGAGTGCCGCTGTATCAGATTGTCAGTACTGAGGGTTTTCCGCACTGTCCGAGGGTCAGTACTGAGACAGTGCTGCACTCTCAGAGGGTCAGTACTGAGGGAGTGCTGCACTGTCAGAGGGTCAGTACTGAGGGAGTGCTGCACTGTCAGAGGGTCAGTACTGAGGGAGTGCTGCACTGTCGGAGGATCAGTACTGAGGGAGTGCTGCACTGTCAGAGGGTCAGTAGTGAATGAGTGCTGCACTGTCAGAGGGTCAGTACTGAGTGAGTGCTGCACTGTCAGTGAGTCAGTACTGAGGGAGTGCACCACTGTCAGAGGGTCAGTACTGAAGGACTGCTGCACTGTCAGAGGGTCAGTACTGAGGAAAGGCTGCACTGTCAGAGGGTCAGTCCTGAGGGAGTGCTGGACTGTCAGAGAGTTAGTACTGAGGGAGTGCTTCACTGTGAAAGGTTCAGTACTGAGGGAGTGCCGCACTATCAGATTGTCAAAACTGAGGGAGTGCTGCACTGTCAGAGGGTCAGTCCTGAGGGAGTGCTGCACTGTCAGAGGGTCAGTACTGAGTGAGTGCTGCACTGTCAGTGAGTCAGTACTGAGGGAGTGCACCACTGTCAGAGGGTCAGTACTGAGGGAGTGCTGCACTGTCAGAGGCTCAGTACTGAGGCAGTGTTGCACTCGCGGAGGTTCAGTACTGAGGGTGCGCCGCACTGTCAGAGGGTCAGTACTGAGGGAGAGCCACACTGTCAGAGTGTCAGTACTGAGGGAGTGCTGCACTGTCAGAGGGTCAGTACTGCGGGGGAGCCGCACTGTTAGAGGGTCAGTACTGAGGGAGTGCCGCACTGTCAGAGGGTCAGTACTGAGGGAGTGCTGCACTGTCAGATGGTCAGTACTGAGGCAGTGCTGCAGTCTCGGAGTTTCAGTACTGAGGAAGTGCCGTATTGTCAGAGGGTCAGTACTGAGGGAGTGCTGCACTGTCAGAGGGTCAGTACTGAGGGAGTGCTGCACTGTCAGAGGGTCAGTACTGAGGAAGTGCCGCACTGTCAGAGGGTCAGTACTGAGTGAGTGCTGCACTGTCAGTGAGTCAGTACTGAAGGAGTGCACCACTGTCAGAGGGTCAGTACTGAGTGAATGCTGCACTGTCAGAGGGTCAGTACTGAGGGAGTGCTACACTGTCAGAGGCTCAGCACTGAGGCAGTGCTGCACTCTCGGAGGTTCAGTACTGAGGCAGTACCGCACTGGCAGAGGGTCTTTACTGAGGGAGTGCTGCACTGTCACAGGGTCAGTAGTGAGGGTATGCGGCCCTGTCAGAGGGTCAGTGCTGAGGGAGTGCCGCATTGTCAGAGGGTCAGTATTGAGGGAGTGCCACCCTGTCAGAGGGTCAGTACAGAGGGTTTGACGCACTGTCAGAGGGTCAGTACTGGGGAAGGGCTGCAATGTCAGTGAGTCAGTACTGAGGGAGTGCTGCACTGTCAGAGGGTCAGTACTGAGGGAGAGCCGCACTTTCAGAAGGTCAGTACTGAGGGAGTGCCGCTCTGTCAGAGGGTCAGTACTGAGTGAATGCTGCACTGTCAGAGGTTCAGTACTGAGTGAGTGCTGCACTGTGAGAGGGTCAGTACTGAGGGAGTGCTGCACTGTCAGAGGGTCAGTACTGAGGGAGTGCTGCACTGTCAGAGGGTCAGTACTGAGCGAGTGCTGCACTGTCAGAGGGTCAGTACTGAAGGAGTGCTGCACTGTCAGAGTATCAGTACTGTAGTAGTGCTGCACTCTCGGAAGTTCAGTGCTGAGGAAGTGCCGTACTGTCAGAGGGTCAGTACTGAGGAAGTGCTGCACTGTCAGAGGGTCAGTACTGAGGGAGTACTGCACTGTCAGAGGGTCAGTAGTGAGGGTATGCGGCCCTGTCAGAGGGTCAGTGCTGAGGGAGTGCCGCCCTGTCAGAGGGTCAGTACAGAGGGTTTGACGCACTGTCAGAGGGTCAGTACTGAGGAAGGGCTGCAATGTCAGGGGGTCAGTTCGGAGGGAGTGCTGGACTGTCAGAGGGTCAGTACTGAGGGAGTGCTGCACTGTCAGAGGGACAGTAGTGAGGGAGTGCTGCACTGTCAGAGGGTCAGTACTGAGGGATTGCCGCATTATCAGATTGACAGTACTGAGGGAGTGCCGCACTGTCAGAGGGTCAGTACTGAGGGAGTGCTGCACTGTCAGAGGATCAGTATTGAGGGTGCGCCGCACTGTCAGAGGGTCAGAACTGAGGGAGTGCTGCCTTGTCAGAGGGTCAGTGCTGAGGGAGTGCTGCACTGTCAGAAGCTCAGTACTGAGGGATTGCTGCACAGTCAGAGGGTCAGTACTGAGGAAGTGCCGTACAGTCAGCGGGTCAGTACTGAGGGAGTGCTGCACTGTCAGAGGGTCAGTACTGAGGGTATGCGGCCCTGTCAGTGGGTCAGTGCTGAGGGAGTGCCGTACTGTCAGCGGGTCAGTACTGCGGGAGTGCTGCACTGTCAGCGGGACATTACTGAGGGAGTACGGCACTGTCAGTTGGACAGTACGGAGGGAGTGCTTCGCTGTCAGAGGAACAGTACTGAGGGAGTGGCGCACTGTCAGAGGATCAGTGCTGTGTGAGTGCTGCACTGTCAGAGGATCAGTACTGAGGGAGCGCCGCACTGTCAGAGGGTCAGTACTGAGGGCGAGCCGCACTTTCGGCAGGTCAGTACTGAGGGAGTGCCGCACTGTCAGAGGGTCAGTACTGAGTGAGTGCTGCGCTGTCAGTGAGTCAGTACTGAGGGAGTGCACCACTGTCAGAGGGTGAGTTCTGAGTGAGTGCTGCACTGTCAGAGGCTCAGCACTGAGGCAGTGCTGCACTGTCAGAGGCTCAGCACTGAGGCAGTGCTGCACTCTCGGAGGTTCAGTACTGAGGCAGTACCGCACTGTCAGAGGGTCTTTACTGAGGGAGTGCTGCACTGTCAGAGGGTCAGTACTGAGCGAGTGCTGCACTGTCAGAGGGTCAGTACTGAGGGAGTGATGCACTGTCAGAGGGTCAGTACTGAGGGATTGCCGCATTATCAGATTGTCAGTACTGAGGGAGTGCTTCACTGTCAAAGGGGCAGTACTGAGGGAGTACTGCACTGTCAGAGGGTCAGTACTGAGTGAGTGCTGCACTGTCAGTGAGTCAGTACTGAGGGAGTGCTGCACTGTCAGAGGGTCAATACTGAGGGAGAGCCGCACTTTCAGAAGGTCAGTACTGAGGGAGTGCTGCACTGTCAGAGGGTCAGTACTGAGGGATTGCCTCATTATCAGATTGTCAGTACTGAGGGAGTGCTTCACTGTCAAAGGGGCAGTACTGAGGGAGTACTGCACTGTCAGAGGGTCAGTACTGAGTGAGTGCTGCACTGTCAGTGAGTCAGTACTGAGGGAGTGCTGCACTGTCAGAGGGTCAGTACTGAGGGAGAGCCGCACTTTCAGAAGGTCAGTAATGAGGGAGTGCTGCACTGTCAGAGGGTCAGTACTGAGGGAGTGCTGCACGTCAGAGGCTCAGCACTGAGGCAGTGCTGCACTCTCGGAGGTTCAGTACTGAGGCAGTACCGCACTGTCAGAGGGTCTTTACTCAGGGAGTGCTGCACTGTCAGTGGGTCAGTACTGAGCAAGTGCTGCACTGTCAGAGGGTCAGTACTGAGGGAGTGCTGCACTGTCAGAGGATCAGTACTGAGGGAGTGCCGCACTGTCAGAGGGTCAGTACTGAGTAAGAGCCACACTGTCAGAGGGTCAGTACTGAGAGAGTGCCGCACTGTCAGAGGGTCAGTACTGAGTGAGTGCACCACTGTCACTGGGTCAGTACTGAGGCAGTGCTGCACTGTCAGAGGCTCAGTACTGAGGGAGTGCTGCACTGTCAGAGGTTCAGTACTGAGTGAGTGCTGCACTGTCAGAGGGTCAGTACTGAGCGAGTGCTGCACTGTCAGAGGGTCAGTACTGAGGGTGTGCTGCACTGTCAGAGGGTCAGTATTGAGGGAGTGCTGCACTGCCAGAGGATCAGTACTGAGGGAGCGCCGCACTGTCAGAGGGTCAGTACTGAGGGGGAGCCGCACTGTCAGAGGGTCAGTACTGAGGGAGTGCTGCACTGTCAGAGGGTCAGTACTGAGGGAGTGCACCACTGTCAGAGGGTCAGTACTGAGGGAGTGCTGCACTGTCAGAGGGTCAGTACTGAGGGAATGCTGCACTGTCAGAGGGTCAGTACTGAGGGAGTGCAGCACTCTCAGTTGGACAGTACTGAGGGAGTGCTGCACTGTCAGAGGGTCAGTACTGAGGGAGTGCCGCAGTATCAGATTGTCAGTACTGAGGGAGTGCTGCACTGTCAGAGGGTCAGTCCTGAGGGAGTACTGCACTGTCAGAGGGTCAGTACTGAGGGAGTGCTGCACTGTCAGAGGGTCAGTCCTGAGGGAGTGCTGCACTGTCAGAGGGTCAGTACTGAGGGAGTGCCGCAGTATCGGATTGTCAGTACTGAGGGAGTGCTGCACTGTCAGAGGAACAGTACTGAGGGAGTGCTGCACTGTCAGAGGAACAGTACTGAGGGTGCGCCGCACTGTCAGAGGGTCAGTACTGAGGGGAGCCGCACTTTCAGAAGGTCAGTACTGAGGGAGTGCCGCACTGTCAGAGGGACAGTACTGAGTGAGTGCTGCCCTGTCAGTGAGTCAGTACTGAGGGAGTGCCTCACTGTCAGAGGGTCAGTACTGAGGGATTGCCGCACTGTCAGAGGGTCAGTACTGAGGGAGTGCCGCACTGTCAGAGGGTCAGTACTGAGGGAGTGCTGCACTGTCAGAGGATCAGTACTGAGGGAGTGCCGCACTGTCAGAGGGTCAGTACTGAGTAAGAGCCACACTGTCAGAGGGTCAGTACTGAGGGAGTGCCGCACTGTCAGAGGGTCAGTACTGAGTGAGTGCACCACTGTCACAGGGTCAGTACTGAGGCAGTGCTGCACTGTCAGAGGCTCAGTACTGAGGGAGTGCTGCACTGTCAGAGGTTCAGTACTGAGCGAGTGCTGCACTGTCAGAGGGTCAGTACTGAGGGTGTGCTGCACTGTCAGAGGGTCAGTACTGAGGGTGTGCTGCACTGCCGGAGGATCAGTACTGAGGGAGCGCCGCACTGTCAGAGGGTCAGTACTGAGGAGGAGCCGCACTGTCATAAGGTCAATACTGAATGAGTGCTGCACTGTCAGTGAGTCAGTACTGAGGGAGTGCACCACTGTCAAGGGGTCAGTACTGAGGGAGTGCCGCACTGTCAGAGGGTCAGTACTGAGGGAGTGCTGCACTGTCAGAGGGTCAGTGCTGAGGGAGTGCTGCACTGTCAGAGGGTCAGTACTGAGGGAGTGCCGCACAGTCTGATTGTCAGTACTGTGGATTTTCTGCACTGTCAGAGGGTCCGTACTGAGACAGTGCTGCACTCTCAGTTGGACAGTACTGAGGGACTGCTGCACTGTCAGAGGGTCAGTACTGAGGGAGTGCCGCAGTACCAGATTGTCAGTACTGAGGGTTTTCCGCACTGTCAGAGGGTCAGTACTGAGACAGTGCTGCACTCTCAAAGGGTCAGTACTGAGGGAGTGCTGCACTGTCAGCGGGTCAGTACTGAGGGAGTGCTGCACTGTCAGAGGGTCAGTACTGAGGGAGTGCTTCACTGTCAGAGGGTCAGTACTGAGGAAGTGCTGCACTGTCAGAGGGTCAGTCCTGAGGGAGTGCTGCACTGTCAGAGGGTCAGTACTGAGTGAGTGCTGCACTGTCAGTGAGTCAGTACTGAGGGAGTGCACTACTGTCAGAGGGTCAGTACTGAGGGAGTGCTGCACTGTCAGAGGCTTAGTACTGAGGCAGTGTTGCACTCGCGGAGGTTCAGTACTGAGGGTGCGCCGCACTGTCAGAGGGTCAGTACTGAGGGAGAGCCACACTGTCAGAGTGTCAGTACTGAGGGAGTGCTGCACTGTCAGAGGGTCAGTACTGCGGAGGAGCCGCACTGTTAGAGGGTCAGTAATGAGGGAGTGCCGCACTGTCAGAGGGTCAGTACTGAGGGAGTGCTGCACTGTCAGATGGTCAATACTGAGGCAGTGCTGCAGTCTCGGAGTTTCAGTACTGAGGAAGTGCCGTATTGTCAGAGGGTCAGTACTGAGGGAGTGCTGCACTGTCAGAGGGTCAGTACTGAGGGAGTGCTGCACTGTCAGAGGGTCAGTACTGAGGAAGTGCCGCACTGTCAGAGGGTCAGTACTGAGTGAGTGCTGCACTGTCAGTGAGTCAGTACTGAGGGAGTGCTGCACTGTCAGAGGGTCAATACTGAGGGTGAGCCGCACTTTCAGAAGGTCAGTACTGAGGGAGTGCCGCACTGTCAGAGGGTCAGTACTGAGTGAATGCTGCACTGTCAGAGGGTCAGTACTGAAGGAGTGCACCACTGTCAGAGGGTCAGTACTGAGTGAATGCTGCACTATCAGAGGGTCAGTACTGAGGGAGTGCTGCACTGTCAGAGGCTCAGCACTGAGGCAGTGCTGCACTCTCGGAGGTTCAGTACTGAGGCAGTACCGCACTGGCAGAGGGTCTTTACTGAGGGAGTGCTGCACTGTCACAGGGTCAGTAGTGAGGGTATGCGGCCCTGTCAGAGGGTCAGTGCTGAGGGAGTGCCGCATTGTCAGAGGGTCAGTACTGAGGGAGTGCCACCCTGTCAGAGGGTCAGTACAGAGGGTTTGACGCACTGTCAGAGGGTCAGTACTGGGGAAGGGCTGCAATGTCAGTGAGTCAGTACTGAGGGAGTGCTGCACTGTCAGAGGGTCAGTACTGAGGGAGAGCCGCACTTTCAGAAGGTCAGTACTGAGGGAGTGCCGCTCTGTCAGAGGGTCAGTACTGAGTGAATGCTGCACTGTCAGAGGTTCAGTACTGAGTGAGTGCTGCACTGTGAGAGGGTCAGTACTGAGGGAGTGCTGCACTGTCAGAGGGTCAGTACTGAGCGAGTGCTGCACTGTCAGAGGGTCAGTACTGAGTAAGAGCCACACTGTCAGAGGGTCAGTACTGAGGGAGTGCCGCACTGTCAGAGGGTCAGTACTAAGTGAGTGCACCACTGTCACAGGGTCAGTACTGAGGCAGTGCTGCACTGTCAGAGGCTCAGTACTGAGGGAGTGCTGCACTGTCAGAGGTTCAGTACTGAGCGAGTGCTGCACTGTCAGAGGGTCAGTACTGAGGGTGTGCTGCACTGTCAGAGGGTCAGTACTGAGGGTGTGCTGCACTGCCAGAGGATCAGTACTGAGGGAGCGCCGCACTGTCAGAGGGTCAGTACTGAGGGAGTGCTGCACTGTCAGAGGGTCAGTCCTGAGGGAGTGCTGCACTGTCAGAGGGTCAGTACTGAGTGAGTGCTGCACTGTCAGTGAGTCAGTACTGAGGGAGTGCACCACTGTCAGAGGGTCAGTACTGAGGGAGTGCTGCACTGTCAGAGGCTCAGTACTGAGGCAGTGTTGCACTCGCGGAGGTTCAGTACTGAGGGTGCGCCGCACTGTCAGAGGGTCAGTACTGAGGGAGAGCCACACTGTCAGAGTGTCAGTACTGAGGGAGTGCTGCACTGTCAGAGGGTCAGTACTGCGGGGGAGCCGCACTGTTAGAGGGTCAGTAATGAGGGAGTGCCGCACTGTCAGAGGGTCAGTACTGAGGGAGTGCTGCACTGTCAGATGGTCAGTACTGAGGCAGTGCTGCAGTCTCGGAGTTTCAGTACTGAGGAAGTGCCGTATTGTCAGAGGGTCAGTACTGAGGGAGTGCTGCACTGTCAGAGGGTCAGTACTGAGGGAGTGCTGCACTGTCAGAGGGTCAGTACTGAGGAAGTGCCGCACTGTCAGAGGGTCAGTACTGAGTGAGTGCTGCACTGTCAGTGAGTCAGTACTGAGGGAGTGCTGCACTGTCAGAGGGTCAATACTGAGGGTGAGCCGCACTTTCAGAAGGTCAGTACTGAGGGAGTGCTGCACTGTCAGAGGGTCAGTACTGAGTGAATGCTGCACTGTCAGAGGGTCAGTACTGAAGGAGTGCACCACTGTCAGAGGGTCAGTACTGAGTGAATGCTGCACTATCAGAGGGTCAGTACTGAGGGAGTGCTGCACTGTCAGAGGCTCAGCACTGAGGCAGTGCTGCACTCTCGGAGGTTCAGTACTGAGGCAGTACCGCACTGGCAGAGGGTCTTTACTGAGGGAGTGCTGCACTGTCAGTGGGTCAGTACTGAGGGAGTGCTGCACTGTCAGAGGGTCAGTACTGAGGGAGTGCTTCACTGTCAGAGGGTCAGTACTGAGGAAGTGCTGCACTGTCAGAGGGTCAGTCCTGAGGGAGTGCTGCACTGTCAGAGGGTCAGTACTGAGTGAGTGCTGCACTGTCAGTGAGTCAGTACTGAGGGAGTGCACTACTGTCAGAGGGTCAGTACTGAGGGAGTGCTGCACTGTCAGAGGCTTAGTACTGAGGCAGTGTTGCACTCGCGGAGGTTCAGTACTGAGGGTGCGCCGCACTGTCAGAGGGTCAGTACTGAGGGAGAGCCACACTGTCAGAGTGTCAGTACTGAGGGAGTGCTGCACTGTCAGAGGGTCAGTACTGCGGAGGAGCCGCACTGTTAGAGGGTCAGTAATGAGGGAGTGCCGCACTGTCAGAGGGTCAGTACTGAGGGAGTGCTGCACTGTCAGATGGTCAATACTGAGGCAGTGCTGCAGTCTCGGAGTTTCAGTACTGAGGAAGTGCCGTATTGTCAGAGGGTCAGTACTGAGGGAGTGCTGCACTGTCAGAGGGTCAGTACTGAGGGAGTGCTGCACTGTCAGAGGGTCAGTACTGAGGAAGTGCCGCACTGTCAGAGGGTCAGTACTGAGTGAGTGCTGCACTGTCAGTGAGTCAGTACTGAGGGAGTGCTGCACTGTCAGAGGGTCAATACTGAGGGTGAGCCGCACTTTCAGAAGGTCAGTACTGAGGGAGTGCCGCACTGTCAGAGGGTCAGTACTGAGTGAATGCTGCACTGTCAGAGGGTCAGTACTGAAGGAGTGCACCACTGTCAGAGGGTCAGTACTGAGTGAATGCTGCACTATCAGAGGGTCAGTACTGAGGGAGTGCTGCACTGTCAGAGGCTCAGCACTGAGGCAGTGCTGCACTCTCGGAGGTTCAGTACTGAGGCAGTACCGCACTGGCAGAGGGTCTTTACTGAGGGAGTGCTGCACTGTCACAGGGTCAGTAGTGAGGGTATGCGGCCCTGTCAGAGGGTCAGTGCTGAGGGAGTGCCGCATTGTCAGAGGGTCAGTACTGAGGGAGTGCCACCCTGTCAGAGGGTCAGTACAGAGGGTTTGACGCACTGTCAGAGGGTCAGTACTGGGGAAGGGCTGCAATGTCAGTGAGTCAGTACTGAGGGAGTGCTGCACTGTCAGAGGGTCAGTACTGAGGGAGAGCCGCACTTTCAGAAGGTCAGTACTGAGGGAGTGCCGCTCTGTCAGAGGGTCAGTACTGAGTGAATGCTGCACTGTCAGAGGTTCAGTACTGAGTGAGTGCTGCACTGTGAGAGGGTCAGTACTGAGGGAGTGCTGCACTGTCAGAGGGTCAGTACTGAGCGAGTGCTGCACTGTCAGAGGGTCAGTACTGAGTAAGAGCCACACTGTCAGAGGGTCAGTACTGAGGGAGTGCCGCACTGTCAGAGGGTCAGTACTAAGTGAGTGCACCACTGTCACAGGGTCAGTACTGAGGCAGTGCTGCACTGTCAGAGGCTCAGTACTGAGGGAGTGCTGCACTGTCAGAGGTTCAGTACTGAGCGAGTGCTGCACTGTCAGAGGGTCAGTACTGAGGGTGTGCTGCACTGTCAGAGGGTCAGTACTGAGGGTGTGCTGCACTGCCAGAGGATCAGTACTGAGGGAGCGCCGCACTGTCAGAGGGTCAGTACTGAGGGGGAGCCGCACTGTCATAAGGTCAATACTGAATGAGTGCTGCACTGTCAGTGAGTCAGTACTGAGGGAGTGCACCACTGTCAAGGGGTCAGTACTGAGGGAGTGCACCACTGTCAGAGGGTCAGTACTGAGGGAGTGCTGCACTGTCAGAGGGTCAGTGCTGAGGGAGTGCTGCACTGTCAGAGGGTCAGTACTGAGGGAGTGCCGCACAGTCTGATTGTCAGTACTGTGGATTTTCTGCACTGTCAGAGGGTCCGTACTGAGACAGTGCTGCACTCTCAGTTGGACAGTACTGAGGGACTGCTGCACTGTCAGAGGGTCAGTACTGAGGGAGTGCCGCAGTACCAGATTGTCAGTACTGAGGGTTTTCCGCACTGTCAGAGGGTCAGTACTGAGACAGTGCTGCACTCTCAAAGGGTCAGTACTGAGGGAGTGCTGCACTGTCAGAGGGTCAGTACTGAGGGAGTGATGCACTGTCAGAGGGTCAGTCCTGAGGGAGTGCTGCACTGTCAGAGGGTCAGTACTGAGTGAGTGCTGCACTGTCAGTGAGTCAGTACTGAGGGAGTGCACCACTGTCAGAGGGTCAGTACTGAGGGAGTGCTGCACTGTCAGAGGCTCAGTACTGAGGCAGTGTTGCACTCGCGGAGGTTCAGTACTGAGGGTGCGCCGCACTGTCAGAGGGTCAGTACTGAGGGAGAGCCACACTGTCAGAGTGTCAGTACTGAGGGAGTGCTGCACTGTCAGAGGGTCAGTACTGCGGGGGAGCCGCACTGTTAGAGGGTCAGTAATGAGGGAGTGCCGCACTGTCAGAGGGTCAGTACTGAGGGAGTGCTGCACTGTCAGAGGTTCAGTACTGAGGCAGTGCTGCAGTCTCGGAGTTTCAGTACTGAGGAAGTGCCGTATTGTCAGAGGGTCAGTACTGAGGGAGTGCTGCACTGTCAGAGGGTCAGTACTGAGGGAGTGCTGCACTGTCAGAGGGTCAGTACTGAGGAAGTGCCGCACTGTCAGAGGGTCAGTACTGAGTGAGTGCTGCACTGTCAGTGAGTCAGTACTGAGGGAGTGCTGCACTGTCAGAGGGTCAATACTGAGGGTGAGCTGCACTTTCAGAAGGTCAGTACTGAGGGAGTGCCGCACTGTCAGAGGGTCAGTACTGAGTGAATGCTGCACTGTCAGAGGGTCAGTACTGAAGGAGTGCACCACTGTCAGAGGGTCAGTACTGAGTGAATGCTGCACTATCAGAGGGTCAGTACTGAGGGAGTGCTGCACTGTCAGAGGCTCAGCACTGAGGCAGTGCTGCACTCTCGGAGGTTCAGTACTGAGGCAGTACCGCACTGGCAGAGGGTCTTTACTGAGGGAGTGCTGCACTGTCACAGGGTCAGTAGTGAGGGTATGCGGCCCTGTCAGAGGGTCAGTGCTGAGGGAGTGCCGCATTGTCAGAGGGTCAGTACTGAGGGAGTGCCACCCTGTCAGAGGGTCAGTACAGAGGGTTTGACGCACTGTCAGAGGGTCAGTACTGGGGAAGGGCTGCAATGTCAGTGAGTCAGTACTGAGGGAGTGCTGCACTGTCAGAGGGTCAGTACTGAGGGAGAGCCGCACTTTCAGAAGGTCAGTACTGAGGGAGTGCCGCTCTGTCAGAGGGTCAGTACTGAGTGAATGCTGCACTGTCAGAGGTTCAGTACTGAGTGAGTGCTGCACTGTGAGAGGGTCAGTACTGAGGGAGTGCTGCACTGTCAGAGGGTCAGTACTGAGCGAGTGCTGCACTGTCAGAGGGTCAGTACTGAAGGAGTGCTGCACTGTCAGAGTATCAGTACTGTAGTAGTGCTGCACTCTCGGAGGTTCAGTGCTGAGGAAGTGCCGTACTGTCAGAGGGTCAGTACTGAGGAAGTGCTGCACTGTCAGAGGGTCAGTACTGAGGGAGTACTGCACTGTCAGAGGGTCAGTAGTGAGGGTATGCGGCCCTGTCAGAGGGTCAGTGCTGAGGGAGTGCAGCATTGTCAGAGGGTCAGTACTGAGGGAGTGCCGCCCTGTCAGAGGGTCAGTACAGAGGGTTTGACGCACTGTCAGAGGGTCAGTACTGAGGAAGGGCTGCAATGTCAGGGGGTCAGTTCGGAGGGAGTGCTGGACTGTCAGAGGGTCAGTACTGAGGGAGTGCTGCACTGTCAGAGGGACAGTAGTGAGGGAGTGCTGCACTGTCAGAGGGTCAGTACTGAGGGATTGCCGCATTATCAGATTGTCAGTACTGAGGGAGTGCCGCACTGTCAGAGGGTCAGTACTGAGGGAGTGCTGCACTGTCAGAGGATCAGTATTGAGGGTGCGCCGCACTGTCAGAGGGTCAGAACTGAGGGAGTGCCGCCTTGTCAGAGGGTCAGTGCTGAGGGAGTGCTGCACTGTCAGAAGCTCAGTACTGAGGGATTACCGCACAGTCAGAGGGTCAGTACTGAGGAAGTGCCGTACTGTCAGCGGGTCAGTACTGAGAGTATGCGGCCCTGTCAGTGGGTCAGTGCTGAGGGAGTGCCGTACTGTCAGCGGGTCAGTACTGCGGGAGTGCTGCACTGTCAGAGGGACATTACTGAGGGAGTACTGCACTGTCAGTTGGACAGTACGGAGGGAGTGCTGCACTGTCAGAGGAACAGTACTGAGGGAGTGGCGCACTGTCAGAGGATCAGTGCTGTGTGAGTGCTGCACTGTCAGAGGATCAGTACTGAGGGAGCGCCGCACTGTCAGAGGGTCAGTACTGAGGGCGAGCCGCACTTTCGGCAGGTCAGTACTGAGGGAGTGCCGCACTGTCAGAGGGTCAGTACTGAGTGAGTGCTGCGCTGTCAGTGAGTCAGTACTGAGGGAGTGCACCACTGTCAGAGGGTGAGTTCTGAGTGAGTGCTGCACTGTCAGAGGCTCAGCACTGAGGCAGTGCTGCACTCTCGGAGGTTCAGTACTGAGGCAGTACCGCACTGTCAGAGGGTCTTTACTGAGGGAGTGCTGCACTGTCAGAGGGTCAGTACTGAGGGAGTGATGCACTGTCAGAGGGTCAGTACTGAGGGATTGCCGCATTATCAGATTGTCAGTACAGAGGGAGTGCTTCACTGTCAAAGGGGCAGTACTGAGGGAGTACTGCACTGTCAGAGGGTCAGTAGTGAGTGAGTGCTGCACTGTCAGTGAGTCAGTACTGAGGGAGTGCTGCACTGTCAGAGGGTCAATACTGAGGGTGAGCCGCACTTTCAGAAGGTCAGTACTGAGGGAGTGCCGCACTGTCAGAGGGTCAGTACTGAGTGAATGCTGCACTGTCAGAGGGTCAGTACTGAAGGAGTGCACCACTGTCAGAGGGTCAGTACTGAGTGAATGCTGCACTATCAGAGGGTCAGTACTGAGGGAGTGCTGCACTGTCAGAGGCTCAGCACTGAGGCAGTGCTGCACTCTCGGAGGTTCAGTACTGAGGCAGTACCGCACTGGCAGAGGGTCTTTACTGAGGGAGTGCTGCACTGTCACAGGGTCAGTAGTGAGGGTATGCGGCCCTGTCAGAGGGTCAGTGCTGAGGGAGTGCCGCATTGTCAGAGGGTCAGTACTGAGGGAGTGCCACCCTGTCAGAGGGTCAGTACAGAGGGTTTGACGCACTGTCAGAGGGTCAGTACTGGGGAAGGGCTGCAATGTCAGTGAGTCAGTACTGAGGGAGTGCTGCACTGTCAGAGGGTCAGTACTGAGGGAGAGCCGCACTTTCAGAAGGTCAGTACTGAGGGAGTGCCGCTCTGTCAGAGGGTCAGTACTGAGTGAATGCTGCACTGTCAGAGGTTCAGTACTGAGTGAGTGCTGCACTGTGAGAGGGTCAGTACTGAGGGAGTGCTGCACTGTCAGAGGGTCAGTACTGAGCGAGTGCTGCACTGTCAGAGGGTCAGTACTGAGTAAGAGCCACACTGTCAGAGGGTCAGTACTGAGGGAGTGCCGCACTGTCAGAGGGTCAGTACTGAGTGAGTGCACCACTGTCACAGGGTCAGTACTGAGGCAGTGCTGCACTGTCAGAGGCTCAGTACTGAGGGAGTGCTGCACTGTCAGAGGTTCAGTACTGAGCGAGTGCTGCACTGTCAGAGGGTCAGTACTGAGGGTGTGCTGCACTGTCAGAGGGTCAGTACTGAGGGTGTGCTGCACTGCCAGAGGATCAGTACTGAGGGAGCGCCGCACTGTCAGAGGGTCAGTACTGAGGGGGAGCCGCACTGTCATAAGGTCAATACTGAATGAGTGCTGCACTGTCAGTGAGTCAGTACTGAGGGAGTGCACCACTGTCAAGGGGTCAGTACTGAGGGAGTGCCGCACTGTCAGAGGGTCAGTACTGAGGGAGTGCTGCACTGTCAGAGGGTCAGTGCTGAGGGAGTGCTTCACTGTCAGAGGGTCAGTACTGAGGGAGTGCCGCACAGTCTGATTGTCAGTACTGTGGATTTTCTGCACTGTCAGAGGGTCCGTACTGAGACAGTGCTGCACTCTCAGTTGGACAGTACTGAGGGACTGCTGCACTGTCAGAGGGTCAGTACTGAGGGAGTGCCGCAGTACCAGATTGTCAGTACTGAGGGTTTTCCGCACTGTCAGAGGGTCAGTACTGAGACAGTGCTGCACTCTCAAAGGGTCAGTACTGAGGGAGTGCTGCACTGTTAGAGGGTCAGTACTGAGGGAGTGCTGCACTGTCAGAGGGTCACTACTGAGGGAGTGCTTCACTGTCAGAGGGTCAGTACTGAGGGAGTGCTGCACTGTCAGAGGGTCAGTCCTGAGGGAGTGCTGCACTGTCAGAGGGTCAGTACTGAGTGAGTGCTGCACTGTCAGTGAGTCAGTACTGAGGGAGTGCACCACTGTCAGAGGGTCAGTACTGAGGGAGTGCTGCACTGTCAGAGGCTCAGTACTGAGGCAGTGTTGCACTCGCGGAGGTTCAGTACTGAGGGTGCGCCGCACTGTCAGAGGGTCAGTACTGAGGGAGAGCCACACTGTCAGAGTGTCAGTACTGAGGGAGTGCTGCACTGTCAGAGGGTCAGTACTGCGGGGGAGCCGCACTGTTAGAGGGTCAGTAATGAGGGAGTGCTGCACTGTCAGATGGTCAATACTGAGGCAGTGCTGCAGTCTCGGAGTTTCAGTACTGAGGAAGTGCCGTATTGTCAGAGGGTCAGTACTGAGGGAGTGCTGCACTGTCAGAGGGTCAGTACTGAGGGAGTGCTGCACTGTCAGAGGGTCAGTACTGAGGAAGTGCCGCACTGTCAGAGGGTCAGTACTGAGTGAGTGCTGCACTGTCAGTGAGTCAGTACTGAGGGAGTGCTGCACTGTCAGAGGGTCAATACTGAGGGTGAGCCGCACTTTCAGAAGGTCAGTACTGAGGGAGTGCCGCACTGTCAGAGGGTCAGTACTGAGTGAATGCTGCACTGTCAGAGGGTCAGTACTGAAGGAGTGCACCACTGTCAGAGGGTCAGTACTGAGTGAATGCTGCACTATCAGAGGGTCAGTACTGAGGGAGTGCTGCACTGTCAGAGGCTCAGCACTGAGGCAGTGCTGCACTCTCGGAGGTTCAGTACTGAGGCAGTACCGCACTGGCAGAGGGTCTTTACTGAGGGAGTGCTGCACTGTCACAGGGTCAGTAGTGAGGGTATGCGGCCCTGTCAGAGGGTCAGTGCTGAGGGAGTGCCGCATTGTCAGAGGGTCAGTACTGAGGGAGTGCCACCCTGTCAGAGGGTCAGTACAGAGGGTTTGACGCACTGTCAGAGGGTCAGTACTGGGGAAGGGCTGCAATGTCAGTGAGTCAGTACTGAGGGAGTGCTGCACTGTCAGAGGGTCAGTACTGAGGGAGAGCCGCACTTTCAGAAGGTCAGTACTGAGGGAGTGCCGCTCTGTCAGAGGGTCAGTACTGAGTGAATGCTGCACTGTCAGAGGTTCAGTACTGAGTGAGTGCTGCACTGTGAGAGGGTCAGTACTGAGGGAGTGCTGCACTGTCAGAGTATCAGTACTGTAGTAGTGCTGCACTCTCGGAGGTTCAGTGCTGAGGAAGTGCCGTACTGTCAGAGGGTCAGTACTGAGGAAGTGCTGCACTGTCAGAGGGTCAGTACTGAGGGAGTACTGCACTGTCAGAGGGTCAGTAGTGAGGGTATGCGGCCCTGTCAGAGGGTCAGTGCTGAGGGAGTGCCGCATTGTCAGAGGGTCAGTACTGAGGGAGTGCCGCCCTGTCAGAGGGTCAGTACAGAGGGTTTGACGCACTGTCAGAGGGTCAGTACTGAGGAAGGGCTGCAATGTCAGGGGGTCAGTTCGGAGGGAGTGCTGGACTGTCAGAGGGTCAGTACTGAGGGAGTGCTGCACTGTCAGAGGGACAGTAGTGAGGGAGTGCTGCACTGTCAGAGGGTCAGTACTGAGGGATTGCCGCATTATCAGATTGTCAGTACTGAGGGAGTGCCGCACTGTCAGAGGGTCAGTACTGAGGGAGTGCTGCACTGTCAGAGGATCAGTATTGAGGGTGCGCCGCACTGTCAGAGGGTCAGAACTGAGGGAGTGCCGCCTTGTCAGAGGGTCAGTGCTGAGGGAGTGCTGCACTGTCAGAAGCTCAGTACTGAGGGATTACTGCACAGTCAGAGGGTCAGTACTGAGGAAGTGCCGTACTGTCAGCGGGTCAGTACTGAGGGAGTGCTGCACTGTCAGAGGGTCAGTACTGAGGGTATGCGGCCCTGTCAGTGGGTCAGTGCTGAGGGAGTGCCGTACTGTCAGCGGGTCAGTACTGCGGGAGTGCTGCACTGTCAGAGGGACATTACTGAGGGAGTACTGCACTGTCAGTTGGACAGTACGGAGGGAGTGCTGCACTGTCAGAGGAACAGTACTGAGGGAGTGGCGCACTGTCAGAGGATCAGTGCTGTGTGAGTGCTGCACTGTCAGAGGATCAGTACTGAGGGAGCGCCGCACTGTCAGAGGGTCAGTACTGAGGGCGAGCCGCACTTTCGGCAGGTCAGTACTGAGGGAGTGCCGCACTGTCAGAGGGTCAGTACTGAGTGAGTGCTGCGCTGTCAGTGAGTCAGTACTGAGGGAGTGCACCACTGTCAGAGGGTGAGTTCTGAGTGAGTGCTGCACTGTCAGAGGCTCAGCACTGAGGCAGTGCTGCACTCTCGGAGGTTCAGTACTGAGGCAGTACCGCACTGTCAGAGGGTCTTTACTGAGGGAGTGCTGCACTGTCAGAGGGTCAGTACTGAGGGAGTGATGCACTGTCAGAGGGTCAGTACTGAGGGATTGCCGCATTATCAGATTGTCAGTACTGAGGGAGTGCTTCACTGTCAAAGGGGCAGTACTGAGGGAGTACTGCACTGTCAGAGGGTCAGTAGTGAGTGAGTGCTGCACTGTCAGAGGGTCAGTACTGAGGGAGTGCTGCACTGTCAGAGGGTCAGTGCTGAGGGAGTGCACCACTGTCAGAGGGTCAGTACTGAGGGAGTGCTGCACTGTCAGAGGGTCAGTCCTGAGGGAGTGCTGCACTGTCAGAGGGTCAGTACTGAGTGAGTGCTGCACTGTCAGTGAGTCAGTACTGAGGGAGTGCACCACTGTCAGAGGGTCAGTACTGAGGGAGTGCTGCACTGTCAGAGGCTCAGTACTGAGGCAGTGTTGCACTCGCGGAGGTTCAGTACTGAGGGTGCGCCGCACTGTCAGAGGGTCAGTACTGAGGGAGAGCCACACTGTCAGAGTGTCAGTACTGAGGGAGTGCTGCACTGTCAGAGGGTCAGTACTGCGGGGGAGCCGCACTGTTAGAGGGTCAGTAATGAGGGAGTGCCGCACTGTCAGAGGGTCAGTACTGAGGGAGTGCTGCACTGTCAGATGGTCAGTACTGAGGCAGTGCTGCAGTCTCGGAGTTTCAGTACTGAGGAAGTGCCGTATTGTCAGAGGGTCAGTACTGAGGGAGTGCTGCACTGTCAGAGGGTCAGTACTGAGGGAGTGCTGCACTGTCAGAGGGTCAGTACTGAGGAAGTGCAGCACTGTCAGAGGGTCAGTACTGAGGGAGTGCTGCACTGTCAGTGAGTCAGTACTGAGGGAGTGCTGCACTCTCGGAGGTTCAGTACTGAGGCAGTACCGCACTGGCAGAGGGTCTTTACTGAGGGAGTGCTGCACTGTCACAGGGTCAGTAGTGAGGGTATGCGGCCCTGTCAGAGGGTCAGTGCTGAGGGAGTGCCGCATTGTCAGAGGGTCAGTACTGAGGGAGTGCCACCCTGTCAGAGGGTCAGTACAGAGGGTTTGACGCACTGTCAGAGGGTCAGTACTGGGGAAGGGCTGCAATGTCAGTGAGTCAGTACTGAGGGAGTGCTGCACTGTCAGAGGGTCAGTACTGAGGGAGAGCCGCACTTTCAGAAGGTCAGTACTGAGGGAGTGCCGCTCTGTCAGAGGGTCAGTACTGAGTGAATGCTGCACTGTCAGAGGTTCAGTACTGAGTGAGTGCTGCACTGTGAGAGGGTCAGTACTGAGGGAGTGCTGCACTGTCAGAGGGTCAGTACTGAGCGAGTGCTGCACTGTCAGAGGGTCAGTACTGAAGGAGTGCTGCACTGTCAGAGTATCAGTACTGTAGTAGTGCTGCACTCTCGGAAGTTCAGTGCTGAGGAAGTGCCGTACTGTCAGAGGGTCAGTACTGAGGAAGTGCTGCACTGTCAGAGGGTCAGTACTGAGGGAGTACTGCACTGTCAGAGGGTCAGTAGTGAGGGTATGCGGCCCTGTCAGAGGGTCAGTGCTGAGGGAGTGCCGCATTGTCAGAGGGTCAGTACTGAGGGAGTGCCGCCCTGTCAGAGGGTCAGTACAGAGGGTTTGACGCACTGTCAGAGGGTCAGTACTGAGGAAGGGCTGCAATGTCAGGGGGTCAGTTCGGAGGGAGTGCTGGACTGTCAGAGGGTCAGTACTGAGGGAGTGCTGCACTGTCAGAGGGACAGTAGTGAGGGAGTGCTGCACTGTCAGAGGGTCAGTACTGAGGGATTGCCGCATTATCAGATTGTCAGTACTGAGGGAGTGCCGCACTGTCAGAGGGTCAGTACTGAGGGAGTGCTGCACTGTCAGAGGATCAGTATTGAGGGTGCGCCGCACTGTCAGAGGGTCAGAACTGAGGGAGTGCCGCCTTGTCAGAGGGTCAGTGCTGAGGGAGTGCTGCACTGTCAGAAGCTCAGTACTGAGGGATTACTGCACAGTCAGAGGGTCAGTACTGAGGAAGTGCCGTACTGTCAGCGGGTCAGTACTGAGGGAGTGCTGCACTGTCAGAGGGTCAGTACTGAGGGTATGCGGCCCTGTCAGTGGGTCAGTGCTGAGGGAGTGCCGTACTGTCAGCGGGTCAGTACTGCGGGAGTGCTGCACTGTCAGAGTATCAGTACTGTAGTAGTGCTGCACTCTCGGAGGTTCAGTGCTGAGGAAGTGCCGTACTGTCAGAGGGTCAGTACTGAGGAAGTGCTGCACTGTCAGAGGGTCAGTACTGAGGGAGTACTGCACTGTCAGAGGGTCAGTATTGAGGGTGCGCCGCACTGTCAGAGGGTCAGAACTGAGGGAGTGCCGCCTTGTCAGAGGGTCAGTGCTGAGGGAGTGCTGCACTGTCAGAAGCTCAGTACTGAGGGATTACTGCACAGTCAGAGGGTCAGTACTGAGGAAGTGCCGTACTGTCAGCGGGTCAGTACTGAGGGAGTGCTGCACTGTCAGAGGGTCAGTACTGAGGGTATGCGGCCCTGTCAGTGGGTCAGTGCTGAGGGAGTGCCGTACTGTCAGCGGGTCAGTACTGCGGGAGTGCTGCACTGTCAGAGGGACATTACTGAGGGAGTACTGCACTGTCAGTTGGACAGTACGGAGGGAGTGCTGCACTGTCAGAGGAACAGTACTGAGGGAGTGGCGCACTGTCAGAGGATCAGTGCTGTGTGAGTGCTGCACTGTCAGAGGATCAGTACTGAGGGAGCGCCGCACTGTCAGAGGGTCAGTACTGAGGGCGAGCCGCACTTTCGGCAGGTCAGTACTGAGGGAGTGCCGCACTGTCAGAGGGTCAGTACTGAGTGAGTGCTGCGCTGTCAGTGAGTCAGTACTGAGGGAGTGCACCACTGTCAGAGGGTGAGTTCTGAGTGAGTGCTGCACTGTCAGAGGCTCAGCACTGAGGCAGTGCTGCACTCTCGGAGGTTCAGTACTGAGGCAGTACCGCACTGTCAGAGGGTCTTTACTGAGGGAGTGCTGCACTGTCAGAGGGTCAGTACTGAGGGAGTGATGCACTGTCAGAGGGTCAGTACTGAGGGATTGCCGCATTATCAGATTGTCAGTACTGAGGGAGTGCTTCACTGTCAAAGGGGCAGTACTGAGGGAGTACTGCACTGTCAGAGGGTCAGTAGTGAGTGAGTGCTGCACTGTCAGAGGGTCAGTACTGAGGGAGTGCTGCACTGTCAGAGGGTCAGTGCTGAGGGAGTGCACCACTGTCAGAGGGTCAGTACTGAGGGAGTGCTGCACTGTCAGAGGGTCAGTCCTGAGGGAGTGCTGCACTGTCAGAGGGTCAGTACTGAGTGAGTGCTGCACTGTCAGTGAGTCAGTACTGAGGGAGTGCACCACTGTCAGAGGGTCAGTACTGAGGGAGTGCTGCACTGTCAGAGGCTCAGTACTGAGGCAGTGTTGCACTCGCGGAGGTTCAGTACTGAGGGTGCGCCGCACTGTCAGAGGGTCAGTACTGAGGGAGAGCCACACTGTCAGAGTGTCAGTACTGAGGGAGTGCTGCACTGTCAGAGGGTCAGTACTGCGGGGGAGCCGCACTGTTAGAGGGTCAGTAATGAGGGAGTGCCGCACTGTCAGAGGGTCAGTACTGAGGGAGTGCTGCACTGTCAGATGGTCAGTACTGAGGCAGTGCTGCAGTCTCGGAGTTTCAGTACTGAGGAAGTGCCGTATTGTCAGAGGGTCAGTACTGAGGGAGTGCTGCACTGTCAGAGGGTCAGTACTGAGGGAGTGCTGCACTGTCAGAGGGTCAGTACTGAGGAAGTGCTGCACTGTCAGAGGGTCAGTACTGAGTGAGTGCTGCACTGGCAGTGAGTCAGTACTGAGGGAGTGCTGCACTGTCGGAGGTTCAGTGCTGAGGCAGTACCGCACTGGCAGAGGGTCTTTACTGAGGGAGTGCTGCACTGTCACAGGGTCAGTAGTGAGGGTATGCGGCCCTGTCAGAGGGTCAGTGCTGAGGGAGTGCCGCATTGTCAGAGGGTCAGTACTGAGGGAGTGCCACCCTGTCAGAGGGTCAGTACAGAGGGTTTGACGCACTGTCAGAGGGTCAGTACTGGGGAAGGGCTGCAATGTCAGTGAGTCAGTACTGAGGGAGTGCTGCACTGTCAGAGGGTCAGTACTGAGGGAGAGCCGCACTTTCAGAAGGTCAGTACTGAGGGAGTGCCGCTCTGTCAGAGGGTCAGTACTGAGTGAATGCTGCACTGTCAGAGGTTCAGTACTGAGTGAGTGCTGCACTGTGAGAGGGTCAGTACTGAGGGAGTGCTGCACTGTCAGAGGGTCAGTACTGAGGGAGTGCTGCACTGTCAGAGGGTCAGTACTGAGCGAGTGCTGCACTGTCAGAGGGTCAGTACTGAAGGAGTGCTGCACTGTCAGAGTATCAGTACTGTAGTAGTGCTGCACTCTCGGAAGTTCAGTGCTGAGGAAGTGCCGTACTGTCAGAGGGTCAGTACTGAGGAAGTGCTGCACTGTCAGAGGGTCAGTACTGAGGGAGTACTGCACTGTCAGAGGGTCAGTAGTGAGGGTATGCGGCCCTGTCAGAGGGTCAGTGCTGAGGGAGTGCCGCATTGTCAGAGGGTCAGTACTGAGGGAGTGCCGCCCTGTCAGAGGGTCAGTACAGAGGGTTTGACGCACTGTCAGAGGGTCAGTACTGAGGAAGGGCTGCAATGTCAGGGGGTCAGTTCGGAGGGAGTGCTGGACTGTCAGAGGGTCAGTACTGAGGGAGTGCTGCACTGTCAGAGGGACAGTAGTGAGGGAGTGCTGCACTGTCAGAGGGTCAGTACTGAGGGATTGCCGCATTATCAGATTGTCAGTACTGAGGGAGTGCCGCACTGTCAGAGGGTCAGTACTGAGGGAGTGCTGCACTGTCAGAGGATCAGTATTGAGGGTGCGCCGCACTGTCAGAGGGTCAGAACTGAGGGAGTGCCGCCTTGTCAGAGGGTCAGTGCTGAGGGAGTGCTGCACTGTCAGAAGCTCAGTACTGAGGGATTACTGCACAGTCAGAGGGTCAGTACTGAGGAAGTGCCGTACTGTCAGCGGGTCAGTACTGAGGGAGTGCTGCACTGTCAGAGGGTCAGTACTGAGGGTATGCGGCCCTGTCAGTGGGTCAGTGCTGAGGGAGTGCCGTACTGTCAGCGGGTCAGTACTGCGGGAGTGCTGCACTGTTAGAGGGACATTACTGAGGGAGTACTGCACTGTCAGTTGGACAGTACGGAGGGAGTGCTGCACTGTCAGAGGAACAGTACTGAGGGAGTGGCGCACTGTCAGAGGATCAGTGCTGTGTGAGTGCTGCACTGTCAGAGGATCAGTACTGAGGGAGCGCCGCACTGTCAGAGGGTCAGTACTGAGGGCGAGCCGCACTTTCGGCAGGTCAGTACTGAGGGAGTGCCGCACTGTCAGAGGGTCAGTACTGAGTGAGTGCTGCGCTGTCAGTGAGTCAGTACTGAGGGAGTGCACCACTGTCAGAGGGTGAGTTCTGAGTGAGTGCTGCACTGTCAGAGGCTCAGCACTGAGGCAGTGCTGCACTCTCGGAGGTTCAGTACTGAGGCAGTACCGCACTGTCAGAGGGTCTTTACTGAGGGAGTGCTGCACTGTCAGAGGGTCAGTACTGAGGGAGTGATGCACTGTCAGAGGGTCAGTACTGAGGGATTGCCGCATTATCAGATTGTCAGTACTGAGGGAGTGCTTCACTGTCAAAGGGGCAGTACTGAGGGAGTACTGCACTGTCAGAGGGTCAGTAGTGAGTGAGTGCTGCACTGTCAGTGAGTCAGTACTGAGGGAGTGCTGCACTGTCAGAGGGTCAGTACTGAGGGAGAGCCGCACTTTCAGAAGGTCAGTACTGAGGGAGTGCTGCACTGTCAGAGGGTCAGTACTGAGGGATTGCCGCATTATCAGATTGTCAGTACTGAGGGAGTGCTTCACTGTCAAAGGGGCAGTACTGAGGGAGTACTGCACTGTCAGAGGGTCAGTAGTGAGTGAGTGCTGCACTGTCAGTGAGTCAGTACTGAGGGAGTGCTGCACTGTCAGAGGGTCAGTACTGAGGGAGAGCCGCACTTTCAGAAGGTCAGTAATGAGGGAGTGCTGCACTGTCAGAGGGTCAGTACTGAGGGAGTGCTGCACTGTCAGAGGCTCAGCACTGAGGCAGTGCTGCACTCTCGGAGGTTCAGTACTGAGGCAGTACCGCACTGTCAGATGGTCTTTACTCAGGGAGTGCTGCACTGTCAGAGGGTCAGTACTGAGCGAGTGCTGCACTGTCAGAGGGTCAGTACTGAGGGAGTGCTGCACTGTCAGAGGATCAGTACTGAGGGAGTGCCGCACTGTCAGAGGGTCAGTACTGAGTAAGAGCCACACTGTCAGAGGGCCAGTACAGAGGGAGTGCCGCACTGTCAGAGGGTCAGTACTGAGTGAGTGCACCACTGTCACTGGGTCAGTACTGAGGCAGTGCTGCACTGTCAGAGGCTCAGTACTGAGGGAGTGCTGCACTGTCAGAGGTTCAGTACTGAGTGAGTGCTGCACTGTCAGAGGGTCAGTACTGAGCGAGTGCTGCACTGTCAGAGGGTCAGTACTGAGGGTGTTCTGCACTGTCAGAGGGTCAGTACTGAGGGAGTGCTGCACTGCCAGAGGATCAGTACTGAGGGAGCGCCGCACTGTCAGAGGGTCAGTACTGAGGGGGAGCCGCACTGTCAGAGGGTCAGTACTGAGGGAGTGCTGCACTGTCGGAGGGTCAGTACTGAGGGAGTGCACCACTGTCAGAGGGTCAGTACTGTGGGAGTGCTGCACTCTCAAAGGGTCAGTACTGAGGGAATGCTGCACTGTCAGAGGGTCAGTACTGAGGGAATGCTGCACTGTCAGAGGGTCAGTACTGAGGGAGTGCAGCACTCTCAGTTGGACAGTACTGAGGGAGTGCTGCACTGTCAGAGGGTCAGTACTGAGGGAGTGCCGCAGTATCAGATTGTCAGTACTGAGGGTTTTCCGCACTGTCCGAGGGTCAGTACTGAGACAGTGCTGCACTCTCAGAGGGTCAGTACTGAGGGAGTGCTGCACTGTCAGAGGGTCAGTACTGAGGGAGTGCTGCACTGTCAGAGGGTCAGTACTGAGGGAGTGCTTCACTGTCAGAGGGTCAGTACTGAGGGAGTGCTGCACTGTCAGAGGAACAGTACTGAGGGAGTGCTGCACTGTCAGAGGAACAGTACTGAGGGTGCGCCGCACTGTCAGAGGGTCAGTACTGAGGGGAGCCGCACTTTCAGAAGGTCAGTACTGAGGGAGTGCCGCACTGTCAGAGGGACAGTACTGAGTGAGTGCTGCCCTGTCAGTGAGTCAGTACTGAGGGAGTGCCTCACTGTCAGAGGGTCAGTACTGAGGGATTGCCGCACTGTCAGAGGGTCAGTACTGAGGGAGTGCCGCACTGTCAGAGGGTCAGTACTGAGGGAGTGCTGCACTGTCAGAGGATCAGTACAGATGGTGCGCCGCACTGTCAGAGGGTCAGTACTGAGGGAGTGCTGCACTGTCAGAGGATCAGTACTGAGGGAGTGCCGCACTGTCAGAGGGTCAGTACTGAGTAAGAGCCACACTGTCAGAGGGTCAGTACTGAGGGAGTGCCGCACTGTCAGAGGGTCAGTACTGAGTGAGTGCACCACTGTCACAGGGTCAGTACTGAGGCAGTGCTGCACTGTCAGAGGCTCAGTACTGAGGGAGTGCTGCACTGTCAGAGGTTCAGTACTGAGCGAGTGCTGCACTGTCAGAGGGTCAGTACTGAGGGTGTGCTGCACTGTCAGAGGGTCAGTACTGAGGGTGTGCTGCACTGCCAGAGGATCAGTACTGAGGGAGCGCCGCCCTGTCAGAGGGTCAGTACTGAGGGGGAGCCGCGCTGTCATAAGGTCACTACTGAATGAGTGCTGCACTGTCAGTGAGTCAGTACTGAAGGAGTGCACCACTGTCAAGGGGTCAGTACTGAGGGAGTGCACCACTGTCAGAGGGTCAGTACTGAGGGAGTGCTGCACTGTCAGAGGGTCAGTGCTGAGGGAGTGCTGCACTGTCAGAGGGTCAGTACTGAGGGAGTGCCGCACAGTCTGATTGTCAGTACTGTGGATTTTCTGCACTGTCAGAGGGTCCGTACTGAGACAGTGCTGCACTCTCAGTTGGACAGTACTGAGGGACTGCTGCACTGTCAGAGGGTCAGTACTGAGGGAGTGCCGCAGTACCAGATTGTCAGTACTGAGGGTTTTCCGCACTGTCAGAGGGTCAGTACTGAGACAGTGCTGCACTCTCAAAGGGTCAGTACTGAGGGAGTGCTGCACTGTCAGAGGGTCAGTACTGAGGGAGTGCTGCACTGTCAGAGGGTCAGTACTGAGGGAGTGCTTCACTGTCAGAGGGTCAGTACTGAGGGAGTGCTGCACTGTCAGAGGGTCAGTCCTGAGGGAGTGCTGCACTGTCAGAGGGTCAGTACTGAGGCAGTGTTGCACTCGCGGAGGTTCTGTACTGAGGGTGCGCCGCACTGTCAGAGGGTCAGTACTGAGGGAGAGCCACACTGTCAGAGTGTCAGTACTGAGGGAGTGCTGCACTGTTAGAGGGTCAGTACTGAGGGAGTGCCTCACTGTCAGAGGGTCAGTACTGAGGGAGTGCTGCACTGTCAGATGGTCAGTACTGAGGCAGTGCTGCAGTCTCGGAGGTTCAGTACTGAGGAAGTGCCGTATTGTCAGAGGGTCAGTACTGAGGGAGTGCTGCACTGTCAGAGGGTCAGTACTGAGGGAGTGCTGCACTGTCAGAGGGTCAGTACTGAGGAAGTGCCGCACTGTCAGAGGGTCAGTACTGAGTGAGTGCTGCACTGTCAGTGAGTCAGTACTGAGGGAGTGCTGCACTGTCAGAGGGTCAATACTGAGGGAGAGCCGCACTTTCAGAAGGTCAGTACTGAGGGAGTGCCGCACTGTCAGAGGGTCAGTACTGAGTGAATGCTGCACTGTCAGAGGGTCAGTACTGAGGGAGTACTACACTGTCAGAGGCTCAGCACTGAGGCAGTGCTGCACTCTCGGAGGTTCAGTACTGAGGCAGTACCGCACTGGCAGAGGGTCTTTACTGAGGGAGTGCTGCACTGTCACAGGGTCAGTAGTGAGGGTATGCGGCCCTGTCAGAGGGTCAGTGCTGAGGGAGTGCCGCATTGTCAGAGGGTCAGTACTGAGGGAGTGCCACCCTGTCAGAGGGTCAGTACAGAGGGTTTGACGCACTGTCAGAGGGTCAGTACTGGGGAAGGGCTGCAATGTCAGTGAGTCAGTACTGAGGGAGTGCTGCACTGTCAGAGGGTCAGTACTGAGGGAGAGCCGCACTTTCAGAAGGTCAGTACTGAGGGAGTGCCGCTCTGTCAGAGGGTCAGTACTGAGTGAATGCTGCACTGTCAGAGGTTCAGTACTGAGTGAGTGCTGCACTGTGAGAGGGTCAGTACTGAGGGAGTGCTGCACTGTCAGAGGGTCAGTACTGAGCGAGTGCTGCACTGTCAGAGGGTCAGTACTGAAGGAGTGCTGCACTGTCAGAGTATCAGTACTGTAGTAGTGCTGCACTCTCGGAGGTTCAGTGCTGAGGAAGTGCCGTACTGTCAGAGGGTCAGTACTGAGGAAGTGCTGCACTGTCAGAGGGTCAGTACTGAGGGAGTACTGCACTGTCAGAGGGTCAGTAGTGAGGGTATGCGGCCCTGTCAGAGGGTCAGTGCTGAGGGAGTGCCGCATTGTCAGAGGGTCAGTACTGAGGGAGTGCCGCCCTGTCAAAGGGTCAGTACAGAGGGTTTGACGCACTGTCAGAGGGTCAGTACTGAGGAAGGGCTGCAATGTCAGGGGGTTAGTTCGGAGGGAGTGCTGGACTGTCAGAGGGTCAGTACTGAGGGAGTGCTGCACTGTCAGAGGGACAGTAGTGAGGGAGTGCTGCACTGTCAGAGGGTCAGTACTGAGGGATTGCCGCATTATCAGATTGTCAGTACTGAGGGAGTGCCGCACTGTCAGAGGGTCAGTACTGAGGGAGTGCTGCACTGTCAGAGGATCAGTATTGAGGGTGCGCCGCACTGTCAGAGGGTCAGAACTGAGGGAGTGCCGCCTTGTCAGAGGGTCAGTGCTGAGGGAGTGCTGCACTGTCAGAAGCTCAGTACTGAGGGATTACTGCACAGTCAGAGGGTCAGTACTGAGGAAGTGCCGTACTGTCAGCGGGTCAGTACTGAGGGAGTGCTGCACTGTCAGAGGGTCAGTACTGAGGGTATGCGGCCCTGTCAGTGGGTCAGTGCTGAGGGAGTGCCGTACTGTCAGCGGGTCAGTACTGCGGGAGTGCTGCACTGTCAGAGGGACATTACTGAGGGAGTACTGCACTGTCAGTTGGACAGTACGGAGGGAGTGCTGCACTGTCAGAGGAACAGTACTGAGGGAGTGGCGCACTGTCAGAGGATCAGTGCTGTGTGAGTGCTGCACTGTCAGAGGATCAGTACTGAGGGAGCGCCGCACTGTCAGAGGGTCAGTACTGAGGGCGAGCCGCACTTTCGGCAGGTCAGTACTGAGGGAGTGTCGCACTGTCAGAGGGTCAGTACTGAGTGAGTGCTGCGCTGTCAGTGAGTCAGTACTGAGGGAGTGCACCACTGTCAGAGGGTGAGTTCTGAGTGAGTGCTGCACTGTCAGAGGGTCAGTACTGAGGGAGTGCTGCACTGTCAGAGGGTCAGTACTGAGGGAGTGCTGCACTGTCAGAGGGTCAGTACTGAGGGAGTGCCGCAGTATCAGAGGGTCAGTACTGAGGGTATTCCGCACTGTCAGAGGGTAAGTACCGAGGGAGTGCCGCACTGTCAGAGGGTAACTACCGAGGGAATGCTGCACTGTCTGAGGGTCAGTACTGAGGGACTGCTGCACTGTCAGAGGGTCAGTACTGAGGGTGTGCTGCACTGTCAGAGGGTCAGTACTGTGGGAGTGCTGCACTGTCCGAGAGTTAGTACTGAGGGCGTGCTGCACTGTCAGAGGGTCAGTACTGAGGGAGTGCTGCACTGTCAGAGGTTCAGTACTGTGGGAGTACCGCACGTTAGAGGTTCAGTACTGACTGAGTGCTGCACTGTCAAAGTGTCTGTACTGAGGGAGTGCTGCACTGAAAGAGGGTCAGTACTCAGGACGTGCTGCACTGTCAGAGTATTAGTACTGAGGGAGTGCTGCACTGTCAGAGGGTCAGTACTGAGGGTGTGCCACACTGTCAGAGTGTCAGTACTGAGGGAGTGCTGCACTGCCATAGGGTCAGTAATGAGGGAGTGCTGCACTGTCAGAGGGTCAGTACTGAGGGTTCGCTGCACTGTCAGTGGGTCAGTACTGAGGGAGTGCCGTACTGTCAAATGGTCAGTACTGAGGGTTTGCCGCACTGTCTGAGGGTCAGTACTGAGGGAGTGCCGCACTGTCATAGGGTCAGTACTGAGGGAGAGCCGCACTGTCATAGGGTCAGTACTGAGGGAGTGCCGCACTGTCATAGGGTCAGTACTGAGGGAGTGCCGCACTGTCAGAGGGTCTTTACGGATGGAGTGCCGCAATGTCAGAGGGTCAGTACTGAGGGAGTGCTGCACTGTCTGAGGGTCAGTACTGAGGGAGTGCTGCACTGTCAGAGGGTCAGTCTTGAGGGAGTGCTGCACTGTCAGTGGGTCAGTACTGAGGGAGTGCTGCACTGTCAGAGGGTCAGATCTGAGGGAGTGCTGCACTGTCAGAGGGACAGTACTGAGGGAGTGCCATACTGTCCGAGGGATAGTACTGAGGGAGTGTTGCACTGTCAGAGGGACAGTACTGAGGGAGTGCTGCACTGTCAGAGGGACAGTACTGAGGGTGTGCTGCACTGTCAGAGGGACAGTAGTGAGGGTTTGCTGCATAATTGGAGGATTTTCTTGTATATTCGCTCAAGAGTGTGAGTGTTACTGTTTCGGTCAGCATTAATTGCCCATTCCCAATTGTGCTTGAGACGAGGTGGCGAACCCTTTCGTAAACAACTGCAGTCCATGTGCTCTAGGTACACCCACAGTGCTGTTAGGGAGGGAGTTCCAGGATTTTGTCCGTGTGGTGTAGCTACACCCACAGTGCTGTTAGGGAGGGAGTTCCAGGATTTTGTCCATGTGGTGTAGGTACACCCACAGTGCTGTTAGGGAGGGACTTCCAGGATTTTGTCCGTGTGATGTAGGTACTCCCACAGTGCTGTTAGGGAGGGAGTTCCAGGATTTTGTCCATGTGGTGTAGGTACACCCACAGTGCTGTTAGGGAGGGAGTTCCAGGATTTTGTCCATGTGGTGTAGCTACACCCACAGTGCTGTTAGGGAGGGAGTTCCAGTATTTTGTCCATGTGGTGTAGGTACACCCACAGTGCTGTTAGGGAGGGAGTTCCAGGATTTTGTCCATGTGGTGTAGGTACACCCACAGTGCTGTTAGGGAGGGAGTTCCAGGTTTTTGTCCATGTGGTGTAGGTACACCCACAGTGCTGTTAGAGAGGGAGTTCCAGGATTTTGTCCATGTGGTGTCCATGTTTTGTTGCATGTTTCCTTTGCTGGTGCAGTGTATCCCAAAGATTCCTTTGGCACCCGTACTATTGCCACTAATTCAAATTTCAGCATCCAATAATTTACCTTTACATACTGGTTTTTTTATCCTCTTGACTTGTGTGGAGCAATTATTGTACTTTCATATTTCATACTGAATGTTAAAAGTTTTGCCTTTCTACTTGAGTAGAGTCTGGTTCTATAATAAAGTAAATTTTGTTTATTGAAGTAACCTGGGCATTTTAGTGGTGAAACACATTTGGATGTACAGCTAGCTGGAAACATCATTTAAATATATGTTGTGGCCCCTGGTGGAGTGGAACTAGAGATGGACAGTGCACAACAACCATCCTGGCCAGAACATGTAATTGGCTTGGGGTATTTAACCTAAGATGAAAACACATGTAATTGGGAAAGGATAAGAGAGTAAAATGCAACAACCATGTTTCTTCTGCATTAGAGTAAAGTTTACATTAGCATTCCTTTAATTCTCCTTTTTATGTTTCTCTCTTCTTTTAATATATAAATTATATTGTTCCAAATGTCTTTGCAGTTTCAACTCCCTCATAATATTGGCAACATGAAGTGTTTCTATTGTCAGTAACTTTTGTGGGGAGGGAAATAAACATTCATTAGCCTTGCTTATCTGTCTAATTGTAAACTAAGATCCCTTTGAAATACAAATCTCTTCACATATCTAAAAATACAAATTTCCTCCACACCCTACGTACTAAGCCAGCATCCATGATTACTCATTAGCATGTCGAGCACCGAGCTATTTAGATTCCAAGCTTGCAGTCTACTTGATTATAAATGTATTTAAATCACTCAGGCCCAACTATACTTACCCCCATAAGCCTACTTCACAATAAACCAGAAAAACATGAGGAAAGTGATTATACTTTCATTACAAGTTTAAAAAGCATGTAATTAATGCCTTTGCTGGTACTTGCAGTGTGGATTGTTAAACATTACAGCTATTTGAAGTGAGCTGGTTCCCTTTAAAATCCTGGAGTTGAATTTAATTCAGGTAATTGCACTTTGCTGGACAGTTTCCTTTCTCTTAATTGATCTGTCTCCCAGAAATTGGGGTTCTCCAAGGTTTTCTCTGATGCATGGTTTGGATTTTTATACTGTAGAGAGAGGCCCTTTCTTAACTTGAGAGATTCCTTACTCTGCTCTCTTCAGTTTTTCCAGATGACTTCTGTGCCTGGCTTGGCAAAGCCAGTTCTTAAAAACCACCTATCAGTTCCCAAAAAGGAATTCAATTCACATGTCTTACAGTCAAAGAACAAGTAGTCACATTTGATCTGTCATCTTTGAAATTTTGACACTTCAAGGTCGTAGGAACCAACAGGAGATGAGTTTATTTAGTCCTCCGTGTTGGGGTTGGGGGGGTGGGGCTGCGGGGGGGCGGTGAGTGCATGCGTGGTTGTCCTCTGTGTTTGGGGGGGTGGTGAGTGCATGCATGGTTGTCCTCCGTGTTTGGGGTGGTGGTGAGTGCATGCATGGTTGTCCTCCGTGTTTTGGGGGGGGCGCGGTGAGTGCATGCGTGGTTGTCCTCTGTGTTTGGGGGGGGGGTGAGTGCATGCATGGTTGTCCTCTGTGTTTGGGGGGGGGGCGGGTGAATGCATGCATGGTTGTCCTCCGTGTTTGGGTGGGGGTGAGTGCATGCATGGTTGTCCTCCGTGTTTGGGGGGGGTGAGTGCATGCATGGTTGTCCTCCGTGTTTGGGGGGGGGGGGCGGGTGAATGCATGCATGGTTGTCCTCCGTGTTTGGGGGGGGGGGTGAGTGCATGTATGGTTGTCCTCCGTGTTTGGGGGGGGTGATTGCATGCATGGTTGTCCTCCGTGTTTGGGGGGGGTGAGTGCATGCATGGTTGTCCTCCGTGTTTGGGGTGGGTGATTGCATGCATGGTTGTCCTCCGTGTTTGGGGGGGGGGGTGGGGGGGCGGGTGAATGCATGCATGGTTGTCCTCCGTGTTTGGGGGGTGTGAGTGCATGCATGGTTGTCCTCCGTGTTTGGGGGGGGTGATTGCATGCATGGTTGTCCTCCGTGTTTGGGGGGGGGGGCGGGTGAGTGCATGCATGGTTGTCCTCCGTGTTTGGGGGGGGGTGAGTGCATGCATGGTTGTCCTCCGTGTTTGGGGGGGGTGAGTGCATGCATCGTTGTCCTCCGTGTTTGGGGGGGGTGATTGCATGCATGGTTGTCCTCCGTGTTTGGGGGGGGGGTGAGTGCATGCATGGTTGTCCTCCGTGTTTGGGGGGGGGGCAGGTGAATGCATGCATGGTTGTCCTCCGTGTTTGGGGGGGGTGAGTGCATGCATGGTTGTCCTCCGTGTTTGGGGGGGGTGATTGCATGCATGGTTGTCCTCCGTGTTTGGGGGGGGGCGGGTGAGTGCATGCATGGTTGTCCTCTGAGTTGGCGAGGGGGTTGGTGAGTGCATGCATGGTTGTCCTCTGAGTTGGCGAGGGGGTTGGTGAATGCATGCATGGTTGCCCTCTGTGTTGGGGGGTGGGTGGTGATGCGTGCATGGTTGCCCTCTGTGTTGGGGGGTGGGTGGTGATGCGTGCATGGTTGCCCTCTGTGTTGGGGGGTGGGTGGTGATGCGTGCATGGTTGCCCTCTGTGTTGGGGGGTGGGTGGTGATGCGTGCATGGTTGCCCTCTGTGTTGGGGGTGGGTGGTGATGCGTGCATGGTTGCCCTCTGTGTTGGGGGGTGGGTGGTGATGCGTGCATGGTTGCCCTCTGTGTTGGGGGGTGGGTGGTGATGCGTGCATGGTTGCCCTCTGTGTTGGGGGGTGGGTGGTGATGCGTGCATGGTTGCCCTCTGTGTTGGAGGGTGGGTGGTGATGCGTGCATGGTTGCCCTCTGTGTTGGGGGGTGTGTGGTGATGCGTGCATGGTTGCCCTCTGTGTTGGGGGGTGGGTGGTGATGCGTGCATGGTTGCCCTCTGTGTTGGGGGGTGGGTGGTGATGCGTGCATGGTTGCCCTCTGTGTTGGGGGGTGGGTGGTGATGCGTGCATGGTTGCCCTCTGTGTTGGGGGGTGGGTGGTGATGCGTGCATGGTGGTTTGTGTGTCTGCTGGGTGCAGCTGGCTGGCTAGCAGTTCCTGTTATCTACTGTTGATTAAAATTCAGCACTTTGCATTTTTAATCTCTTCCTTAATGTGTTTTGATGATTGGAGATTCCTCTGAAATGCCTCCTTCCCTTCCTTTCAGAAGGAGTTGCTGTTTGCTTTTGCACCTTGGGAGGTGGCCTTGCATTTTAAAATGATTTGCTGTCCATTTTCTGAAGTACCAAATTTCCAGTCAGTTTTTAAAAACATTCAAAAAGAGGCTTTTTTGACACTTTCTCAGTTCCCTTTCACCGAGTGGGCTACAAATTCTCCCTGACCCCTTTTGATTTTGAATATTTCAATCAACTCTCCTCTCAGCTGCCTTTTCGCATGGTAAACAGTCCTAACTTCTCCAATCTATCTCCTGAATTTGCTCATTCTTGTCAATCTTTCCTGCGCTCTCTCCAATGCCGTCACATCCTTCCTACATTGTGATGGCCAGAACTGGGTGCAATACTCCAGCTGAGGCTGAACCAGTGTCTTATACAAATACAACTTGTTCTCGTAGACTGTGCCCCTATTACTAAAGCCTAGGATACTGTCTGCTTCATTAACTGCTTCCTCTCAGCCTGTCCTGCTGCCTTTAATGATTTATGCACATATTTTATGATGTGGCAGGCAGACTAAATCTAAAGGGAAACTTGGCCATGGTATCGCAACAGTTTTGGAATTTGTATTTATTAGGAGGAGATTTGTGCGCTAAATTTAAAGTAGTGAGTCCACTAATTTAGAGATTTTAAAAATTAAATTAAAACATTAAAAGAATTCAAATACAGACATAAGATTACAGTTATTCGATTACAACAAATCCCAACATTCCTAATTAACCTGTCTTCAACTACACACTCTTTTAAGGCAACAGTCCAAAATAGGTTTGAAATTTAAATAAGCAATCCAGCAATGTTATCACAAGCACCCACTCGACAGTGGAATTCCAAAGACTCAAAACAACTTTAGTTACTGGACACTGCAGAGTTCTGCAAAATTCTGTTCGAGGATTCCTCCAAGTCTGTTCCACATGATGTACCTTTCAAGATTTTACATGCCACACCCCCACATAGCCTTCCATATGTTTCTCTTTCTTTAATGTGTAAAATCCTATTGTACATGTCTTCAGAAATTTAATTTTCCCATAATATAAACATCTTTCATGTTGTCAATATCTTTCCTTTTGGGGAAAAATAATCCTAATAACCTTGCCCTATTTACCTTGTTAGTTGTAAACATCCTTTTGAAAATCAAACAACTCCCACTTATTGCACCCTTTTTAATTCATTCATGGGCTGTGGATTTCACTGGCTGGGCCAGCATTTATTGCTCTGTAGAATCCTCATCGGCGCTTGTCTATCTTCATTTCAAAATTCTACTTTACACCTTTATCTTTGTAATTTCAACCTTGCAGTGTATCTGACTCTAATTCAATTAAATCGGTCATACAGACACCAACCATGAGCCTCTGCTCCTGACCCCCTTTAGAATTGTACCTTTATTTTATAATGTCTCCATGTTCTTTCTACCAAAATGAACCACTTCCCAATTCTCCAAATTGAAATCTATCTGCCAAACTCTGCCAATTCCACCAGTTTGTCTTTGCCCTTTTTGAAATTCTACAACGTCCTCCTCCACAGTTCAAGATGCTTCCAAGTTTCATATCAAACTTTGAAATTGTATCCTGTCCACCAAGTTCTTGGTCATTAATACATATCAGGAAAAGCAAGGGTCCCAACACTGACCTCTGGAGAATTCCACTACAAAGCTTCTCCCTGCCTGAAAAACATCCATTAACCATTGCTGTCTGTTTGCTATCATTCAACCAATTCTGTGTCCAGGCTGCTACTGTCCCTCTCTCTCATGGGAAGGCTGTGGAGGCCAGGTCATTGAGTGTATTCAAGACCGAGATAGATAGATAGGTTCTTGATTGGTAAGGGACCAAAGGTTACGGGGAGAAGGCGGGAGAATGGGGTTGAGAAACTTATCAGCCATGATGGTGGAGCAGACTCGATGGGCCGAAAGGCCTAATTTCTGCTCCTATGTCTTATGGTCTTATGTGACTATCTCTCTGGGCTCTGTGAATGATCCACATTGTTTCTCTCTCTCTAGGTCCTGATGCTAATTGCAGTATCTCCCTGTCTGGATATCGGAAAGTTGAGAGTCAGCTCCAGCAGAATTCTGCCAATGGAATAAGATGGTTGGGTCTTGAGCTGTCGTCTCTGACAAGATATCATCACTCCAACCAGTGCCTGTTTCTCAAGATTACTGTTGCGATTTTTGATCTTATGTTGATAATACTGGATGTCTGGAGTGAAATGAAGATTTATTTTTTCTTTGCGTTTCTCACAACACAGAATCACCTGAGTGAGTCACCAGGTAAAACTGATTCAGCTGTGTGTATTTAAAGCTAGTATTGGAGGAGCGTCTCTACTAAAAAGCATCAGGAAATAAAAGCCAAGCTGTAAGGCCTGGTGAACAGTATTCAGTGGATTATGCAAGGGCTGAATGCAGGTGACTGTAGACAGTGTTGTGTTGTGTTCAGCTGCAATGGGCACGAGACACAGGGGGGATGGGGATATTAGGACACGTGGGCCAGGGGGGTTTAAATGGTCTCTTAGAGAGCGAAGTTTAGGGAGTGAATTCCAGAGCTTGGGGCTGAGGCAGCTAAAGGAATAGCCCCGAATTGTGGAGTGGTTAAAATCAGGAATGATAAGAGAATAGGATTGGAGGAACACAGTTCTCCTGGAGCGGTACAGCTGGAGCAGCTTAGAGATAGGCAGAGGGAAGGGAATGAAGGGATGTGAACGCGGGATTGGATGTTGAATTTAAGGGTTGGTGGATCTGCGATCCAGTGTAGGTCAGCAACTTGACCAGACTCGGTCTGGGCCAGGATAGGATCAGCAGCATTAGTATGAGCTCAAACTTGGAAGATGGACGGCTGACTGGAGGGTCCCTCCGTCCCGCTGGGTGGGTGACTGACTGGAGGGTCCCTCTGTCCCGCTGGGTGGGTGACTGGAGGAAGGTCCCTCTGTCCCGGTGGTGGGTGACTGACTGGAGGGTCCCTCCGTCCCGCTGGGTGGGTGACTGGAGGAGGGTCCCTCCGTCCCGCTGGGTGGGTGACTGGAGGAGGGTCCCTCCGTCCCGCTGGGTGGGTGACTGGAGGAGGGTCCCTCCGTCCCGCTGGGTGGGTGACTGACTGGAGGGTCACTCCGTCCCGCTGGGTGGGTGACTGGAGGAGGGTCCCTCCGTCCCAGTGGGTGGGTGACTGACTGGAGGGTCCCTCCGTCCCGGTGGGTGGGTGACTGGAGGAGGGTCCCTCCGTCCCGGTGGGTGGGTGACTGACTGGAGGGTCCCTCCGTCCCGGTGGGTGACTGACTGGAGGAGGGTCCCTCCGTCCCGGTGGGTGGGTGACTGACTGGAGGGGCCCTCCGTCCCGGTGGGTGGGTGAGTGGAGGAGGGTCCCTCCGTCCCAGTGGGTGGGTGACTGACTGGAGGGTCCCTCCGTCCCGGTGGGTGGGTGACTGGAGGAGGGGCCCTCCGTCCCGGTGGGTGGGTGACTGGAGAAGGGTCCCTCCGTCCCGCTGGGTGGGTGACTGGAGGAGGGTCCCTCCGTCCCGGTGGGTGGGTGACTGACTGGAGGGTCCCTCCGTCCCGGTGGGTGACTGACTGGAGGAGGGTCCCTCCGTCCCGGTGGGTGGGTGACTGGAGGAGGGTCCCTCCGTCCCGGTGGGTGGGTGACTGACTGGAGGGTCCCTCCATCCCAGTGGGTGGATGACTGACTGGAGGGTCCCTCCGTCCCGGTGGGCGGGCGGGTGACTGACTGGAGGAGGGTCCCTCCGTCCCGGTGGGCGGGCGGGTGACTGACTGGAGGAGGGTCCCTCCGTCCCGGTGGGCGGGTGGGTGACTGACTGGAGGAGGGTCCCTCCGTCCCGGTGGGTGACTGACTGGAGGAGGGTCCCTCCGTCCCGGTGGGTGGGTGTCTGGAGGAGGGTCCCTCCATCCAGGTGGGTGGGTGGGTGACTGGAGGAGGGTCCCTCCGTCCCGGTGGGTGGGTGACTGGAGGAGGGTCCCTCCGTCCCGGTGGGTGGGTGACTGGAGGAGGGTCCCTCCGTCCCGGTGGGTGGGTGACTGGAGGAGGGTCCCTCCGTCCCGGTGGGCGGGTGACTGGAGGAGGGTCCCTCCGTCCCGGTGGGCGGGTGACTGGAGGAGGGTCCCTCCGTCCCGGTGGGCGGGTGACTGGAGGAGGGTCCCTCCGTCCCGGTGGGCGGGTGACTGGAGGAGGGTCCCTCCGTCCCGGTGGGTGGGTGGCTGACTGGAGGGTCCCTCCGTCCCAGCGTGCGGGTGACTGGAGGGTCCCTCCGTCCCAGTGGGTGGGTGACTGACTGGATGGTCCCTCCGTCCCGGTGGGTGGGTGACTGACTGGAGGGTCCCTCCGTCCCGGTGGGTGGGTGACTGACTGGAGGGTCCCTCCGTCCCGGTGGGTGACTGACTGGAGGGTCCCTCCGTCCCGGTGGGTGGGTGACTGACTGGAGGGTCCCTCCGTCCCGGTGGGTGGGTGACTGGAGGAGGGTCCCTCCGTCCCGGTGGGTGGGTGACTGACTGGAGGGGCCCTCCGTCCCGGTGGGTGGGTGAGTGGAGGAGGGTCCCTCCGTCCCAGTGGGTGGGTGACTGACTGGAGGGTCCCTCCATCCCGGTGGGTGGGTGACTGGAGGAGGGGCCCTCCGTCCCGGTGGGTGGGTGACTGACTGGAGGGTCCCTCCGTCCCGGTGGGTGGGTGACTGACTGGAGGGTCCCTCCGTCCCGGTGGGTGACTGACTGGAGGGTCCCTCCGTCCCGGTGGGTGGGTGACTGACTGGAGGGTCCCTCTGTCCCGGTGGGTGGGTGAGTGGAGGAGGGTCCCTCCGTCCCAGTGGGTGGGTGACTGACTGGAGGGTCCCTCCGTCCCGGTGGGTGGGTGACTGGAGGAGGGGCCCTCCGTCCCGGTGGGTGGGTGACTGACTGGAGGGTCCCTCCGTCCCGGTGGGTGGGTGACTGACTGGAGGGTCCCTCCGTCCCGGTGGGTGACTGACTGGAGGGTCCCTCCGTCCCGGTGGGTGGGTGACTGACTGGAGGGTCCCTCTGTCCCGGTGGGTGACTGACTGACTGGAGGAGGGTCCCTCCGTCCCGGTGGGTGGGTGAGTGGAGGAGGGTCCCTCCGTCCCGGTGGGTGGGTGACTGACTGGAGGGTCCCTCCGTCCCGGTGGGCAGGTGACTGACTGGAGGGGCCCTCTGTCCCGGTGGGTGGGTGAGTGGAGGAGGGTCCCTCCGTCCCGGTGGGTGGGTGACTGGAGGAGGGTCCCTCCGTCCCGCTGGGTGGGTGACTGACTGGAGGGTCACTCCGTCCCGCTGGGTGGGTGACTGGAGGAAGGTCCCTCCGTCCCGGTGGGTGGGTGACTGACTGGAGGGTCCCTCCGTCCCGCTGGGTGGGTGACTGACTGGAGGGTCCCTCCGTCCCAGTGGGTGGGTGAGTGGAGGAGGGTCCCTCCGTCCCGGTGGGTGGGTGACTGGAGGAGGGTCCCTCCGTCCCGCTGGGTGGGTGAGTGGAGGAGGGTCCCTCCGTCCCGGTGGGTGGGTGACTGGAGGAGGGTCCCTCCGTCCCGCTGGGTGGGTGACTGACTGGAGGGTCCCTCCGTCCCGCTGGGTGGGTGACTGGAGGAGGGTCCCTCCGTCCCGGTGGGTGGATGACTGACTGGAGGGTCCCTCCGTCCCGGTGGGTGGGTGACTGACTGGAGGGGCCCTCCGTCCCGGTGGGTGGGTGAGTGGAGGAGGGGCCCTCCGTCCCGGTGGGTGGGTGAGTGGTGGAGAGGCAGCATGACCACCTTTTCAGGGGATAGCCTTTGTCATCCATCCATCCAACTGGGTTGGAGCAGTGAACAGCCCCGGCACCTGGGAGTCCCTGAAGATGTAGGTGTCATCGGAGCTGCCGGGGTGCCTTGCACAGACTCGCAGGATCTGCATCTTGTGGTCACACACTATCTGCACGTTCATGGAGTGGAAGCCCTGCCTGTTGACAAAGGGACCAGCTGATCCGTTGGCTCCTTGATGGCCATGCATGCAGTCGATTGTACCCTGGACACAGGGGGAGCCCAGCAATCACTGCAAAGCTTCTAGCTCACTCAGCCTCGCCTGTACAGAAATGAATAAATGTCAATACTTGCCTGAAGAGCTGCTGTCACCAGTTTGATGTAACTGTGGACAGCTGATTGGGAGACTGCACACACATTCCCCCCCCCACTGACCCCTGGAAAGAGGCAGAAGCAGAGAGCCCTTGTGAACCTCAGAACCACAGTCGGATCTGATCTTTGGCCCAATCAAATGACAAACAGAGGTCACTGTCTCCTGGATTGGCAGAGCTGCCTTGGGCATTGCAGCTACCTCAATATGTCCGAGGTGCATCGCTGCCTGTAAACCCTGGCAGCAGGATGGGGGCTTCTGGTGGTCCTGCACCTCTTGTCTCACAGGTCCCTCTCCTGGAAGCTGCATTTGGACGCCTGGCCTCCTCCCCTTCTCTTGAGGGTGGGGGGGGAGGGGGAGAAGGAGGTGCTGTTAGCAGACAACCCAATCTCCATAATCAGGATAACAGAAGGCTGTCTGATACCCAGAATTGTCCACGTGGTCAAAGTCCTCCAGGGGCCTTGGAGATAGAGTCCTGAAATGAAGCCTAGAAATGCTCCGAAAAGAGATGAAGCTTTCCAGTTCAAATAAGCAACCAGCAGCAAACTAGCTCCTAAACTGCTGACATGACAATGCTGACTCTTTTTATCCCACCATTGGATGAGTTTTCGCTGTGGGCTGCATGTTTTACCCTTGCAATGAGTGCAAAATCACGCAGACAACAAAATCAGGATCAATTGCTTTTTTAATGGCCTTTAATTGTTAGGCGCAGCTCCAACACCCACTGACCTGAAGGTCACTCGTGTGCGGGATGATATCAGGTTGCTCACCCGATTGTCATCTCTTACTATTTCACGTCTGTTCTGGGTCATGTGTGCAGCTGCCCACAAGATGTAAAGTTCTTGCGCAAATCAGGATAGTGAGTGACTTGGAGAGAACTTGCAGGTCATGGTGTTTCCTTGCATCTGCTGCCCTTGTCCTTCTAGATGGTAGAGGTCGTGGGTTTGGAAGGTGCTGTCTAAGGAGCCTTGGTGAATTCCTGCAGTGCATCTTGTAGATGGTACGTACACTGCTGCTACTGTGTCGGTGGTGGAGGGAGTGAATGTTTGTGGATGTGGTGCCAATCAAGTGGGGCTGCTTTGTCTGGGATGGTGGTAAGCTTGTGTGTTGTGGGAGCTGCACTCATCCAGGCAAGTGGGGAGTATTCCATCTCACTCCTGACTTGTGCCTTGTAGATGGTGGACAGGCTTTGGGGAGTCAGGAGGTGAGTTACTTGTTGCAGGATTCCCAGCCTCTGATCTCCTCTTGTAGACACAGTATTTATATGGCTGGTCCAGTTCACTTTCTGGTCAATGGTAACCCCCAGGATGTTGATAGTGGGGGATTCAGTGATGATAATGACATTGTACGGGCAATGGTTGGATTCTCTTGTGTGGCAAGAACGACCATCTCCAATAAGTGTCAATCAATGTTACTTGCCACTTGTCAGCCCAACCCTGGATATTGTCCAGGTCTTGCTGCATTTGGATATGGACTGCTTCAGTATCTGAGGAGTCGCGAATGGTGCTGAACATTGTGCAATCATCAGTGAACATCCCCACTTCTGACCTCATGATGGAAGGAAGGTCATTGAAGCAGCTGAAGATGGTTGGGCCGAGGACACTACCCTGAGGAACTCCTGCAGTGATGTCCTGGAGCTGAGATGACTGACCTCCAACAACCACAACCATCTTCCTTTGTGCTAGGTATGACTGCAGCTAGCGGAGAGTTTTCCCACTGTTATGGATAGGATTTTCTTTTTTTGGTTTAGGCTCCAGCTAGAGTATTGCATTCAATTTGGGTCACCACACTTTAGGAAGGTTGAGGGCCCTTGAGAGGGTGCAGAGGAGATTTAGCAGGATGGTTCCAGGGATGGGAGATTTTAGTTACAAGGTTAGGATGGAGAACCTGGGATTGTTCTCCTTGGAGCCAAGGAGATTGGGGGGAGATTTGATGGAGGTGGACAAGATACCTTTTGATAAGCCCCCAAAGAAAAGCAGTTTGCATCAGCTGATGGAATAAGGACTAGCTGACAGATTTGATCTTTTGGACGAGAGATGCCTCGGGGCTGTACAAAAGAACACTTTCCAGCTCTTTCGATAACAAGTGGTAATTTCCGGCCAACAATGCTGATGGAAATGAACTGATTTCACAGAACGAGTGGTTTGGGTCTGGAATGCACTGCCTGGAAGTGTGGTGGAGGCAGGTTCACTTGAGGCAGTCAACAGAGCATTAGATCAGTAGCTCATTGTTTCCATTCAAATAAAGAAATGTGCAGGGAAAAGGCAAGGCATGGCACTAAGTCATAATGCTCATATTTGGAGAACCTTTGAAGACATGATGGGCCTCCTGTGCCATTAAAATCCTGTGACTCTGAAATAAACTAATGGGTAGAGAGGGAGACTGGGACTGACGGGATTGCTCTACGGAGCACTGGCACAATTTTGAGCTGAATGGCCTCCAAATGTGACATAATGACTCCTGAGTCAAACCCCAACAGCCAGTGTTTCCACTAGCAGGGCAGACCCACCAGAAATGGCTGCCCAAGGGTGTAACCTGAGGGAGTGACCCTGGCAATCCTGACCATTGCCTCTAGACCCAATGACATTTGATGGAATCAGGCCAAACAAGGGCTTCATTCATCCACTTTTTTGTAGGTGTTATCAGGGCCAGGAATCGGTATTCCAAGCTCCTGTATTCTCTAATTGCTCGTATAATTTAATTGTTGTCATTTCTTCAAATAGAATTCTTTTATCCACATTAAATCCCATTCTGGAATCTTCTACCAACAATGGTCATGTGTTGCTAATCCATGTATGATGTCTGTTAGAACAAGTGTTTATCTAGTATAGATAGTGATGGGGACTCAGTAAGGATCCGGTGCTGTCCCAGTAACAACTCCTGATAGGTGTCCAGTCTGTACTGCTGATTAACAATCACCCTGGGCCCAGTGATCTCAATCGCTGTTGTTTCTGCAACGGTCCCATATAATGTACTTTCCCTCTGTTTCAGAGCCGATCAAGATGATGGTTATTATAGGAAGTAATGTTAGATTCAGTGGACCAAACAATTCTTCGCAATATCCATCGGTATCTTGGGTTTTCTCTAACGATCATCATGCAAGTATCGTAAACTATACCGTAGTTACAGATACTCCCCGAGGTGAAACCAGCCCCGCATACGAAGACCGAATTCTCTCCTATGCAGTTTCTCAGACCTTTGTGCTACTTGAAGCTAAGGAAGCTGACACCGGGATCTACAGATTAATTGTGACTAATGACAGTATCACCTTAAAACATGTGGAACTCTCAGTTTTCAGTAAGTACAGTAAATCTGCCTATTTGATTATTTGTTGAGTAAGATCTGCCCCTTTACCTCTCCTCCTGTCCTGAAGTAGTTTGCTATACAGGGATATAATTCCAACAGAGAGATATCAAAGAAACTAGGAGCAGGAGTAGGCCATTCGGCCCTTCCAGCCTGCTCCACCATTCATTATGATCATGGCTGATCGTCCAACTCAATAACCTGCTCCCGCTTTCTCCCCATATCCTTTGATCCCTTTCACCCCAAGAGCTATATCTAACTCCTTCTTGAAAACATACAATGTTTTGGCCTCAACTACTTTCTGTGGTAGTGAATTCCACAGGCTCACCACTCTCTGGGTGAAGAAATTTCTCCTCATCTCAGTCCTAAATGGTCTACCCTGTATCCTCAGACTGTGACCCCTGGTTCTGGACTCCCCCACCATCAGGAACATCCTTCCTGCATCTACCCTGTCTAGTCCTGTTAGAGTTTTATAGGTTTCTATGAGATCTCCCCTCATTCTTCTGAACTCCAGCGAATATAATCCTAACCAACTCAATCTCTCCTCGTATGTCAGTCCCGCCATCCCAGGAATCAGTCTGGTAAACCTTCGCTGCACTCCCTCTATAGCAAATACATCCTTCCTCAGATAAGGAGACCAAAACTGCACACAATATTCCAGGTGTGGTCTCACCAAGGCCCTGTACAATTGCAGCAAGACATCCCTGCTCCTGTACTCGAATCCTCTCGCTATGAAGGCCAACATACCATTTACCTTCTTTACCGCCTGCTGCACCTGGATGCTTACCTTCAGCGACTGGTGTACAAGGACACCCAGATCTCGTTGCACATTGTCCTCTTTCAATTTATAGCCATTCAGATAATAATCTGCCTTCCTGTTTTTGCTACCAAAATGCATAACCTCACATTTATCCACATTATACTGCATCTGTCATGCATTTGCCCACTCACTCAGCTTGTCCAAATCACACTGAAACATCGCTGCATCCTCCTCACAGCTCACCCTCCCACCCAGCTTTGTGTCATCTGCAAATTTGGAGATATTACATTTAGTTCCCTCATCTAAATCGTTAAATATTGTGAATAACTGGGGTCCCAGCACCAATCCCTGTGGTACCCCACTGGTCACTGCCTGCCATTCGGAAAAGGACCTGTTTAATCCTACTGTTTCCTATCTACCAACCAGTTTTCTATTCATCTCAATACACTATCCCCAATCCCATGCGCTTTAATTTTACAAGCTAATCTCTTCTTTGTGGGACTTTTGGCGAAAGCCTTCTAAAAATCCAAATAAATGACATTCACTGGCTCCCCCTCATCAATTCTATTTGTTACATGCTCACAAAATTCCAGATTTGTCAACAATATTTCCCTTTCATAAATCCATGCTGACTCTGTCTGTTTCTGCCACTGTTTTCCAAGTGCTCAGTATTAAATCTTTTATAATGAACTCTAGAATTTTCCCCACTACCGACGCCAGGCTGACTTGTCTATAATTCCCTGTTTTTTCTCTACCTCCCTTTTTAAATAGTTTGTTACATTTCCTACAGATTGGAGGGTAGTTAATGATCAAGAGTCTATAGGATCTTGGAAGATGACCACCAATGCATCCACTATTTCTAGGGCCACTTCCTTAAGTACTCTGGGATGTGGATTATCAGGCCCTGGGGATTTATCGGCCTTTAATCCTATCAATTTTCCCTAGTACCATTTCCCTACTAATAATAGTAATTTCTTTCAGTTCCTCCCTCTCTCTCAACCCTGTGTTCCCCAACATTTCTGGTATGTTATTAGTGTCCTCCTTTGTGAAGACACAACCAAAGTATGTATTTAGTTGGTCAGCCATTTCTTGGTTCCCCATTATAAATTCCCCTGTTTTTGGCTGTAAGGGACCTACATTTGTCTTCACCAATCTTTTTCTCTTCACATACCTATGGAAACTTTTATGTTCCCCGAAAGCTTACTCTTGTACTCTATTTTCCCCTTCTTAATCAATCCCTCGGTCCCCCTTTGCTGAATTCTAAACTGCTCCCAATCTTCAGGTCTGTTGTTTTTTCTGGCCAATTTGTATGCCTCTTCCTTGGATCTAATACTATCTCTAATTTCCCTTGTAAGCAATGGTTTGGCCACTTTTCCTGTTTTACTTTTGCGCCAGACAGGAATAAACAATTGTTACAGTTCACCCATGCGCTCTTTGAATGTTTGCCATTGCCTATCCACCGTCATCCCTTTAAGTAACATTTCCCAATCCATCATAGTCAACTCGCACCTCATACCATTGTAGTTTCCTTTATTAAGATTCAGGACCCTAGTCTCAGAATCAACTACGTCACTCTCCATCCTGATGAAGAATTCTATCATATTATGGTCGCTCATCCCCAAGGGGCCTCGCACAACTAGATTGCCAATTATTCCGTTCTCATTACACAATACCCAGTCAAGGATGGCCTGTTCTCTTAAACAAAAACAGAATTACCTGGAAAAACTCAGCAGGTCTGGCAGCATCGGCGGAGAAGAAAAGAGTTGACGTTTCGAGTCCTCGTGACCCTTCGACAGAACTGTTCTCTTGTTGGTTCCTCAACATATTGGTCCAGAAAACCATCCTGTATACACTCCAGGAATTCCTCCTATAGGGTATTGTTACTAATTTGATTTGCCCAATCTATATGCAGATTAAAGTCACCTATAATTACAGACGTTCCTTTTATTACATGTGTCTCTAATTTCCTGTTTAATGCCATTCCCAGCATCACCACTACAGCTTGGGGGTCTATATACAACCCCCACTAATGTTTTTTGCCCCTTAGTGTTTCTCAGCTCTACCCATTGGAATCTACAGATTCCACATCATTGGAGCTAATATCTTTCCTCACTATTGTTAATTTCCTCTTTAACCAGCAATGCAACTGCACTGCCTCTTCCTTCACCTGTCTCCACAAATACCCCCTTCACTGTCTCTAAATTGTCAGATTTCATATCCAGCATCCAGTCCTGGATGAGCAGAAACTTCCTCTAATTAAATATTGGGAAGACTAAAGCCATTGTCTTCAGTCCTCATCATAAACTCTGCTCCTTCACCACCCGCTCCATCCCTCTCCCCCAGCAACTGTCTGAGGCTGAAGCAGCCGGATCACAAACAGTGTCATACCTGACCCTGAGATGAGTTTTCAGTCACACATCTGCACCATCATCATCGCCTACTTCTTAGGTGAGATCACCTGACTCTGTCCTTGTCTCAGCTCATCTGCTGTTGGAACCCTCGTCTATGCCTTTGTTACCTCCAGGCACGACTATACTGATACACTCCTTGTCAGCGTCCCACATCCTATCTCTCCATTCGAAGCTTTGCTGTTCATATCCTAACTCATGCCATTTCTCATTTACCCATCACCCTCTCCTTTGATTTTAAAATGCTTATCCTTATTTTCAATTCCTTCCAATGACTCTGCCCCTCTCCCTATCTCTGTAATCTCCTCCAGCCCTTCATCCCTCCAAGATAACTACCCTCCTCTAATTCTGGCCTCTTGAGCATTGCCAATTTTAATCACTTCACCATTGGCAGCCATGCCTTCAGCTGCCTGGGCTGTAAGCTCTCGAATTTCCTTCCCATCTCTGTCCCTTTCCTCCTTTTTAAGACATTCCATGTAACCTTCCTCTTTTTAATTAAACTTCCGGTCATCGAATCTAATTTCCATTAATGTAGGTCACTGTCATATTTTGTTTTATGTCTGTGAAATATCTTGGGATGTTTCATTACATTTAAAGATGTGATATAAGTCCAGTTGTTCTTGTTGTATACTGAGTAATGGCAGGTAGTTCATCATAGGGACCATCACTTCCCAGCAAAGTCACACGATAGCCGTCAGTTGTAGCAATCGTTAGTTTTTTATCTCTAAACATAGGGTATTGAGAAAAATTGCAGATTTTCTTGTCCCCTCTGCTGCAGGATTTTTTGGTGGGTTTATTAAATGATTAAAACATGGTGAATTGGTTGATAGAATTACAATCAATTCCTTTAAGTTCAAGCAAGACTCAGATGGTGAGTTAAAGGGAAAGTCCTTATTAACAGTGTTATGATCCTGGCCCAGACAGCCAAGGTTTTGGTGTGATTTAGTGAGGGATCAATAATGTTTTGTTTAAAGTAGACAAAGTTTAAGATTCAAGACTTTTGCTACAGAATAAAAATCAATAAGATTCTACAGTTTTTGAACAAACAAAAATAAACTCTACAAGGTCAGAAAGATGTAGATTAAACAAACAATTTTCAATCTTCTACTCTCCCATTGAGGTACATGTGCATTAACAGGCAAACAATGGTCAAATACACCACACTAACAATAAAAAGACACACTGCCCTTCAGGGAAGGAAATCTCCTGTCCTTACCTGGTCTGGCCGACATGTGATTGATTCTTAAATGTCCTTTGAAATGGCCCTAGCGAGCCACTCAGTTGTAACAAACAGCTACAATGTCACAAAAAAAAAGGAATGAAACTGGACAGTTCACCTAGCATTGCCCCAGGCACCGAGAACAACAATGGCAAACTGAACCTATCGATCCTGCAAAGTCCTCCTTAAAAACAGCGGGGGGCTAGTGCCAAAATTGGGAGAGCTGCCTAATAGACTAGTCAAGCAACAGCCTGACATAGTCATCCTCATGGAATCATACCTTACAGATAATGTTCCAGACACCACCATCCCTGGGTTTGTTCTGTACCATGGGCAGGACAGACCAAGCAGAGGTGATAACGCAGTAGTATACAGTCAGGTGAGAGTTGCCCTGGGAGTCCTCTGTGTCAATTCTGGACCTCATGAAGACTCATGGTATCAGGTCAAACATGAACAAAGAAACCTCCTGCTGATAACCACGTACCACCCCCACTCAACTGATGAATCAGTGCCTCCTCCATGTTGAACATCACTTGGGAGGAAGCACTGAGGGTGACAAGGATGCAGAATGTACTCTGGGTGGTGAACTTCAATGTCTAGCACCAAGAGTGGCTCGGTGGCACTAGTACTGTCTGAGCTGGCTGAGTCCTAAAGGACTGAGCTGGCCAGACTGGGTCTGCGGCAGGTGGTGAGGGAACCAAAAAGAGGGAAAAACATACTTGACCTCATCCTCACCAACCTGCCTGCTGCAGATACATCTGTCCATGACAGTATCAGTAGGAGTGATCGCCACACAGTCATTGTGGAGATGAAGTCCCACCTTCACATTGAGGATACCCTCCATCGTGTTGTGTGACACTACCACCCTGCTAAATGGGATAGATTTCAAACAGATCTAGCAACTCAAGACTGGGCATCCATGAGGTGCTGTGGACCATCAGCAGCAGCAGAATTGTACTCGGACACAATCTGTAACCTCATGGCCCAGCATATCCCCCACTCTATCATTACCATCAAGCCAGGGGATCAACCCTGATTCAACGAAGAGTGCAAGAGGGCAGGTCAGGAGCAGCACCAGGCACACCTAAAAATGAGGTGTCAACCTGGTGAAGCTATAACACAGGACTACTTGTGTGCCAAACAGCATAAGCAGCAAGTGATAGACAGCTAAACAATCCCACAACCAATGGATCAGATCTAAGCTCTGCGATCCTGCCACATCCAGTCATGAATGGTGGAGGATGATTAAACAACTCGCTGGAGGAGGAGGCTCCACAAATATCCCCATCCTCAATGATGGAGGAGCCCAGCACATCAGTGCAAAAGATAAGGCTGAAGCAATTGCTACAATCTTCAGCCAGAAGTGCCGAGTGGATGATCCATCTCAGCCTCCTCTGGAGGTCCCCAGCATCACAGATTCCAGTCTTCAGCCAATTCAATTCACTGCACATGATATCAAGAAATGGCTAAAGACACTGGATACTGCAAAGGCTCTGGGCCCTGCCAATATTCCAGCAAGTACTGAAGACTTATGTTCCAGAACTTGCTGTGCCCCTAGCCAAGCTGTTCCAGTACAGCTACAACACTGGCATCTACCCGGCTATGTGGAAAATTACCCAGGTATGACCTGTACACAAAAAACAGAACAAATCCAACCCGGCCAATTACCGCCCCATCAGTTTACTCTCCATCATCAGTAAAGTATTGGAAGGGGTCACCAACAGTGCTATCAAGCAACACTTGCTTAGCAATAACCTGCTCGCTGATGCCCAGTTTGGGTTCCGCCAGGATCACTCACTCCTGACCTCATTACAGCCTTCACAGAATCACAGTGCAGAAGAGGCCCTTCGGCCCATCAAGTCTACACCGACACATGAGAAACACCTGACCTACCTACCTAATCCCATTTACCAGCACTTGGCCCATAGCCTTGAATGTTATGATGTGCCAAGTGCTCATCCAGGTACTTTTTAAAGGATGTGAAGCAACCCGCCTCCACCACCCTCCCAGACAGCGCATTCCAGACCGTCACCACCCTCTGGGTAAAAAAAGTTTTCCCTCACATTCCCCCTAAACCTCCTGCCTCTCACCTTGAACTTGTGTCCCCTTGTGACTGACCCTTCAACTCAGGGGAACAGCTGCTCCCTATCCACCCTGTCCATGCCCCTCATAATCTTGTACACCTCGATCAGGTCACCCCTCAGTCTTCTCTGCTCCAATGAAAACAACCCAAGTCTATCCAACCTCTCTTCATAACTTAAATGTTCCATCCCAGGCAACATCCTGGTGAATCTCCTCTACACCCCCTCCAGTGTAATCACATCCTTCCTATAATGTGGCGACCAGAACTGCACACAGTACTCCAGCTGTGGCCTCACCAAGGTTCTATACAACTCCTGCATAACCTCCCTACTTTTCTAATCAATGCCTCGATTGATAAAGGCAAGTGGCCCATATGCCTTTTTCACCATCCCACTAACATGCCCCTCGGCCTTCAGAGATCTATGGACACACACGCCAAGGTCCCTTTGTTCCTCAGAACTTCCTAGTGTCATGCTGTTCGTTGAATACTTCCTTGTCAAATTACTCCTTCCAAAGCGTATCATCTCACACTTTTCAGGGTTAAATCTGATCTGCCACTTATCTGCCCATTTGACCATCCTGTCTATATCTTCCTGTAGCCCAAGACACTCAACCTCGCTGTTAACCACCCGGCCAATCTTTGTCATCAGCAAGCTTACTAATCCTACCCCCCACATAGTCATCTATATTGTTTATATAAATGAGAAATAATAGGGGACCGAGCACAGATCCCTGTGGTACACCACTGGATACTGGCTTCCAGTCACTAAAGCATCCTTCTGTCATCACCCTCTGTCTCCTACAACTAAGCCAATTTTGAATCCACCTTATCAAATTACCCTGTATCCCATGTGCATTTGCATTCTTTATAAGTCTCCCATGTGGGACCTTGTCAAGGGCTTTGCTGAAATCCATATAAACTACATCAACTGCGCTACCCTCATCTACACACCTGGTCACCCCCCTCAAAACATTCAATCACATTTGTTAGGCATGGCCTCCCTCTGACAAAGCCATGCTGACTATCCCTGATCAAACCTTACCTCTCCAAGTGGAGATAGATTCTCTCCTTCAGAATTTTCTCCAATAGTTTCCCTACCACTGACGTGAGACTCACTGGCCTGTAGTTCCCTGGCTTCTCTCTACAACCCTTCTTAAATAGCAGAACCACATTAGATGTTCTCCAGTCCTCTGGCACCTCCCCCTTGGCCATAGAGGAATTAAAAATTTGGGTCGGAGCTCCTGCGATCTCCTCCCTTGCATCCCTCAGCAGTCTGGGACACAAATCATCCGGACCTGGAGATTTGTCCACTTTTAAGCCTGCCAACACCTCCAATACCTTGTCACTCCCTATATTCATTTGCTTAAGAACCTTGTAATCTCTCTCCCCATTTTGATACCTTCATCCTCATTCTCTTGGGTGAAGACAGATGTGAAATATTCATTCAACACTCTAGCGAAGTCCTCTGGCTCCACCCATAGATTGCCCCCCTCTTTCCCTGTTTGTGGTCACTACCACTATAATGCTCCCCTAGCACCACCACCTCAGCCACCTGCCCGGCTTCATTCCCCAGAATTAGGTCCAGCAATGCGCCGTTCCTTGTTGGACCCTCTACATATTGGCTTTAAAAAGTTCTCCTGTACACATTTCAAGAAATCACTCCACCCAATCCCTTAACACTATGTTTATCCCAAGTAATGTTGGGAAAGTTGAAATCACCTAATAGAATTACCCTATTGTTCTTACACACCTCTGCAAATTGTGCACATATTTGCTCCTCAATTTCCCACTGACTATCTGGGGGTCTATAATAAACACCTAACAATGTGGCTGCCCCTTTTTTATTCCAAAGCTCTAACCACAAAGCTTCATTCGATGCCCCCTCCAAGATATCATCTCTCCTTACTGCAGTAACTGACCCCTTAACTAATTATACAACGCCTCCTCCTCTTTTATCTCCTTCCCTGTCTCACCTGAAGATTCTATATCCCGGAATGTTGAGCTGCCAATCCTGCTCCTCCCTCAACCAATGTCTCATTGATGGCCGCTTTATCACAATTCCACGTGTCAATCCTTACCCTTAAGTCATCCGTTTTACCTGTAATACTCCTGTCATTAAAGTAGAGGCCATCCAGCCTTGCCTTACTCCCTTGAAGCTTATTGCAGCTGTACTCCCTCTGACTTGATTGTTTTACTGTATTATGATGTGTACCTATTCTGCTAACATTCTGTGTCCCCTCCCCCTGCTGAATTAGTTTAAACTCCTCCCAACAGCACTAGCAAACCCGCCTGCAAGAATGTTCGTCCAGCTCTGGTTCAGATGTAGACCGTCCCGCTTGTACAGGTCAAACCTTCACCAGAAACAGTCCCAGTGATCCAGGAATGTAAAACCCTCCCTCCTGCACCAACTCTTAAGCCATGTTCTCATCTGCACTACTCTCCTATTTCTGAGCTCGCTAGCATGTGGCACTGCGAGTAATCCAGAGATTACAACCGAGAGGTGTCGCTTTTTAGTCTACTGCCTAACTCCCTGAATTCTTGATGCAAGACCTCATCCCTCTTTCAACCTATGTCATTGGTACAAACATGTCCCATGACCTCTGCCTTATCACCCTCCCCCTTCAGGATGCCCTGCAGCCGTTCAGTGACATCCTGGACCCTGGCACCAGGGAGGCAACACCATCTTGGAGTCACATAGGTGCTACTGTGGCCGTCAATCTGTTCCCCTGTCTATAGAATCCCCTATTACTATTGCTCTTCCTCCCCTCCTGTACAGACAGGCTGCTTGTGGTGCCAGAAGCTTGGTTCTGTCCGCACTCCCTGGAGGAACCAGGACCCTCATCAGCCGCCAAAATGGAATACCGATTTGCGAGCAGGACTCTAGGAGACTCTTGAACAACCTGCCTGTTTCTCCTGGACTGCCTGTTGATAACTCATTCCCTTCCTTCCTCAAGTCCTTTCATCTGCGGTGTGACCACTTCTCTAAACGTGCTATCCACAATGCTCTCAGACTCGCAGATGCTCCACAGTGTCCCCAGCTCTGAACCCCGAGCTTCTAGGAGCTGCGGCTGGACACATGTCCTGCACACATGCTGGTCCCGGGCACTGGAAATGTCCCCGGCTTCCCACATGGAGCACGAGGAGCACACCACGGCTTTGAGCTCCCCTGCCATGACTTATCCATTTAAATTAAACCTTTTAAATCAATTACTCTAGGGCACTTCTTTCCTGATCCTCTTTATGACAGAATATAGAAACTATAAACCACAAAAAGATCTTAAACCATAAGCAATTAAAGTAGTAAATACTTACCCTGAACTTACCCACTACTCTTCAGTCATTTCTCTCCGTTGTAGCCTCTACTGCTGCAGCAGGGCAAGACCACTCTCTGAATATTTAAAATGCTGGATAGCAAAGAAAAAAATGCAAAGAACCCCTCTTCCCCTCTGCACCAAATTGTCAATACCCACACTCACTCTGGCTGTGTCTCACTCAGGATGAGGTTGCTTGTGTGCAAGCTCACTGTTGTGTGCTTCTAAATAATCCCTCTCTTAACTCAAGCTGAGCTGACTCACACCAGTTAAGCTTCAAATAGTAATTAACACCTATTCAGGCCCTATTCATGCTGCAGGTGATTGACAGGTAACTGTCACACAGTAACTGAGTCAACTGTCTTACCAGCCTTTATAACTAGACTACTGAATTTACAGAAATTAAAGAGAGATTTACCAGTTCAATTCCCACTGTGCATCAAATTGCCAATACCTGCACTCACTCTGGCTGTGTCTCACTCAGGATGAGCTCTCTCCCATGTTCATGTGCAAGCTCACTGGTTCAAACATGGACAAGAGAGCTGAACTCCCAAGGTGAGGGAAGAGTGATGGAATACTCCCCACTTGCCTGGATGAGCGCAGCTCCCAAAACACTCAAGCTCAACACCGTCCAGGACAAAGCAGCCCCACTTGATTGGCACCACAACCACAAACATTCACTCCCTCCACCACCGACACACAGTAGCAGCAGTGTGTGTACCATCTACAAGATGCACTGGAGGAATTCACCAAGGCTCCTTAGACAGCGCCTTCCAAACCCACCACCACTACCATCTAGAAGGACAAGGGCAGCAGATAGATGGGAACATCACCACCTGGAAGTTCCCCTCCAAGTCACTCACCATCCTGACTTGGAAATATATCGCCATTCCTTCACTGTTAGTGGGTCAAAATCCTGAAACCCCATTTCTAACAGCACTGTGGGTGTACCAACACCACACGGACTGCAGCGGTTCAAGAAGGCAGCTCACCACAGCCTTCTCAAGGGGCAGTTAGAGATCGGTAATAAATACTGGCCCAGCCAGCGAAGCCCATATCCTGTGAATGAATAAAAAAGAGACGGAATCAACAATTCCTCAGCAACTCACCCACACACCGGTATATACTGTGTATATACTGTGTATATACTGTGTATTATGTGTATATACTGTGTATATACTGTGTATATACTGTGTATATACTGTGTATTATGTGTATATACTGTGTATATACTGTGTATTATGTGTATATACTGTGTATTATGTGTATATACTGTGTATATACTGTGTATTATGTGTATATACTGTGTATATACTGTGTACTATGTGTATATACTGTGTACTATGTGTATATACTGTGTATATACTGTGTATTATGTGTATATACTGTGTATTATGTGTATATACTGTGTATATACTGTGTATTATGTGTATATACTGTTTATTATGTGTATATACTGTGTATATACTGTGTATATACTGTGTATTATGTGTATATACTGTATATACTGTGTATTATGTGTATATACTGAGTATATACTGTGTATATACTGTGTATTATGTGTATATACTGTGTATATAATGTGTATATACCGTGTATATACCGTGTATATACTGTGTATTATGTGTATATACTGTGTATATACTGTGTACATACTGTGTATATATTGTGTAGTATGTGGATATACTGTGTATTATGTGTATATACTGTGTATATACTGTGTATATACTGTGTATATACTGTGTATTATTTGTATATACTGTGTATATACTGTGTATATACTGTGTAATATGTGTATATACTGTGTATATACTGTGTATATACTGTGTATTATGTGTATATACTGTGTATATAATGTGTATATACTGTGTATATACTGTGTATTATGTGTATATACTGTGTATATACTGTGTATATACTGTGTATATATTGTGTATTATGTGGATATACTGTGTATATACTGTGTATATACTGTGTATATACTGTGTATTATGTGGATGTTTGTGAACAACAACAGCCATAGCTGCTGTAAGTGTCTGCACCTTGTGGAACTTTGGCTCAGAGCTGATGAGCTGGAGGTCAAACTACCAACACTGCGACACATCAGGAAGGGCGAGAGCTACCTGGACACTTTTTTTTCCAGAAGGTAGTCACAGCCCTTAGGGTAGGGTCTTCTATTTTTCTCCGTGGTCAGGGACAGGAGGTTGTGATTGTGAGGGAGGCAGATAAGGGGATTGAGAAGGTAGAAGTGCAGTGGGTCTTGGGCCTTGCAATTGTTCAATAGATTCGAGGTTCTTGCAGTTAGTATGACTGAGAGAGGGGCTGCTGGGTGGATGAGCAATTTGACCATGAAACATTAAGCCGTTCAAGTAGGGACAGTAAGTAGGAATGTTGTGGTGGTAGAGGACAGTATAGTCAAGGGTATAAACACAGTTCTCTGAAACAGTGTGAGAGTCTAGATGGCTGTGTTGCCTGCCTGGTGCCAGGGTTCAGGACATGTGCTCAGGCTTAAGAGGAACTTGCAGTAGGAGGGGGTGGATCCAGGTGTCATGTTCCATGTGGGTGCCAGGGACATAGATAGGATAAAGAAAAGCTTGGGGATTATGAGCATCTAGGGGCTATACTGAAAGGCAAAACCTCAAGAGTAATAATCTGTGGGTTATTACCTGAGCCTCAAGCAAATTGGTGTTTGATGAACGTGCGGCTCAAAGAGCGGTGTGGGAGAAGTGGGTTTTGATTCATGGGACAATGGTATCACGACTGGGTAAAGTGGGAGCTGTGCCATTGGGAGACAGGCTTCACCTGAACAACGCTGGGACCAGTGTTCTGGTGAGTCACATAACTAAGATGATAGATAGGGTTTTAAACTAAATAGTGGGGGAAAGGGATCATATGAGGGGAGATGTGGTAACTTTCAGGAACCAGCAAGGGTAATAGAGCAGAGTAGTGATTTGGGTAAAGATAACAGGAGTATAGCAGGAAGGGACAGAGAGGACAAACTTAAGAGTTCACCAGCAGATAAGGCCAGAGATTGAAAAAAATGCCAAAAAAAGGCAGAGTTAAATGCTCTATATATGAATGCACAAAGCATTCATAACAACATGGATAAGTTGTTAGCAGAAATAGAAATAAATATGTATGACCTGATAGCCATTACAGAGACGTGGTTGCAAGATGACCAAGGCTGGGAGCTGAACATTGTTGGGTTCCTACAACATGAAAATAAACCGCACACCATATGTTCAAAACTGTTCATATTGCTATTTTAAAAAAAAAGCTTCCTGCTAAACCAAAAAAAGTCTGCTACACGTCACATGACTACAGGGCTGATCCTTTTTTCTTGGAGCTACCAGCAGGAGTTACAAGAGCAAAACAATTCTTTTTCTCAGTCTGTGGAATCCCATGCTTTATTGTACAGACCCCTTGTAAGCACAAAACCAGGAGACTTAACATCCAAACTCATTATGCCTGCAGACATGCTAACAGACTCATCTCACACTTGGGACTGTCCACGTCCATTTCAAAAGAGGACCATTGAGGGGACTAAGGGATATCATTTGCAATAGATAAGCTCACTCAGCCAGAATCTGATGGTCTGCCTAGATAATGGCTTCCCAACATCAGACGCTCAATATAGACTCATAGATGTCTGCAGCCCAGAAGGAGCCTATTCAGCCTATCGTGTCCATGCCGTTCAACAAAGATCTGACTACACTAATCCCATTTCCTATAAATAGTAAATCTTTCAACAGCTAATGACTGGAAATTATCAGTCCTGGAATCAAAGTCCGTCTCAAACACTGGAGAAACATCCCTTTTGAAGTAGTTGTGGAGAAAGTAGATCACATGACTCGTGGCTATTTTGAAATCACCATGTGCCTTTGAGAGCTGAGAAATCTTCAGTCTGCTGTTTAACATGGATTTGATGAACCCCCCCAAGAAGCAGAACTCCAGGCAGAACAATCTGGCTCACTAATGTCCTTTAGGGAAGGAAATCTGCCATCCTTACTTGGTCTGAGCTACATGTGACTCCAGACCCACAGCAATGTCATTGACTCTCAAATGCCCTCTAAACAAGGGCTATTGGGAATGGGCAATAAACGATGTCCTTGCCAGCAATGCCCACATCCCATGAACAAGTACAGAAAATGGCCTGCTCCTTGACACCTGTCTCTGCTGGAAGATTTCTGACCCAGCCTGTGTATACCTACTTCATCTTTCAGTCTCAGCACCAACTGAAAAGCAAATTCTACAAATCTGGCCTTCAGCCAACTAAACTTAAAGAATTCCCCATTGGACTCTGACTCTGAACTCTGCAAATCATGTGAACTAATATCAATTTCTGTGGATCTTGTTCTGTTACAATGCAGTTGTAACACTTTTTTTCTATTCTCCTCTCTCCCCCCCCCTCCCCCTTTACTCTCTGTGTGTGTGTGTGTGCGTGTAGTGGAATTTTAAGTTATGAACATTCCTCCCACGAGTTTTGAATGTGAAATAAACTATCCTTCTGAGTTAATCATACCATGTTCTGTTGAAGGGTCATGAGGACTTGAAACGTCGACTCTTTTCTTCTCCGCCGATGCTGCCAGACCTGCTGAGTTTTTCCAGGTAATTCTGTTTTTGTTTTGGATTTTCAGCTTCCACAGTTTTTTGTTTTTATACCATGTATTTGCTGCAGGTTATTAGTAAATTGGATCTTAAACACCTTCTGCTTAAGGATAGTTGGTGAGAGGAAAACAGTGTTGTTTGCCTGTCTCTCTCCCATTTGTAACAATATTGTATGCTATTTGACATTATGAAAAGACACATAGCTTGGAAAAGGTGGTGTGACAGCTCTGTTCATTAAGGATGACATTAGTACAGTAGTGAGAGAAGATCTTATCTTGAAAGAGCAAGATGTAGAATCAGTTTGGTAGAGATAAGGATTAGCAAACATTATTTGACAGAGTAGTTTATAATTCTCCCTAATAGTAATTACACTGTAGGACACGGTATCCAGAAAGTAATAAGTGGGCCTTGTAAGAAAGTTACCATAATAATCATGGGTGACTTTAATCTACGTATAGTTTGGGCAGATCAGATTGGCAAAGGTAGCCTGGAAAATGAGTTCATAGGGTGTATTTGGGACAATTTCTTAGAGTAGTAACATTCTAATGCCAACCAGAAAGCAGGTTATTCTAGATGTGGTAAAGTGCAATGAGATAAGATTAATCAATAACCTACATTAATGTAGTTTTTAGGTGATAGCAATTATAACATGATAGAATTTCATGTTCAGTTTTAAGGGAAGAGGTGTGGATCTAAGACTAATGTTTTGAACCTGAAATAAAGGTAATTATAAGGATATGATGGCAGAGTTAGACTGATAAACTAGGGTAAAAGGTAAGACAGTAGAGATGCAGTGGCAGATTTATAAGTAAATATTTAATAACTCTCAGCAAAAAGAAAGACTCTAGGAGAAAGATACATCATCTGTGGCTGGGTAAATAAATTAAGGACAGTATCAAAATGAAAGAAGCACTGCACAAATCTGTGAAGATTATCATAGGTCAGAAGATTGGATAGATTTTAAGAACCAGCAAAAAATGACTAAATTAATAAAGGGGAGGAAATGAGAGTGTGAGAGAAAGCTATCTAGAAATATAAAAATTATTACTGAGTTTCAGCAAGCACTTAAAGAAGAAACGAGTAATTAAAGTGAGTGTTGGTCCTCCAGAGAGTAGGCCTTGGCCATTATTAATGGAAACAAGGAAATGGCAGAGGCATTGAACAGGAATTTTTTGTCTGCCTTCACTATAGAAGGCTCAGAAAACTTCCCACACATACTTGAAATTCAAGAAGTGAAAGAGTGGAAGGAACTTAAAATAGCCACCATTACCATGGAAAAGGTATTGGGAAAACTATAAGACCTAATGAGTGACAATTCCCCAGGACTTGATGACCTGCATCCCAGGCTGTTAAAATAAGTGACTGCAGAGGTCGCAGAGGCATTGGTTTCAATTTTCCCCAAAATCCCTTAGATCATGGAAAGTTCCCAGCATATTGGAAAATAGAATAGTGTAACTCTTTTATTCAAGAAAGGAGTGTTATGATGCGGCAGGTGGTATTTGTCAAGTTGACCAAATCCACAAGAGAAACTTGGCCAAGCTATCACAACAATTTTGTAATTTGTATTTATTATGAGAAGCTTTGTGCACTGAAGTCAGAAGTAATGAGTCCACGACCATCTTTAGAGATTTTAAAGATTAAATTAAAATATTTATAAACAAAAGTTAACAAAAGTGCTCAGTGAGCTTACACACGAGCAAGGGAGAGACCTCATCCTGAGTGAGACACAACCAGAGTGAGTGTGGGTATTAGCAGTTTGGTGCGCAGTGGGAATTCGGTGCAGAGGGGAAGAATGGCTCTTTGCATTTTTTCTTTTGCTATCCAACTATTTAAATCTTCAGAGAGTGGCCGTGCCCTGCTGCAGCAGTAGAGGCTACAAGGGAGAGAAATGACTGGTAAGTAGTGGGTAAGGTCGGGTAAGTATTTACTACTTTTATCGCTTATAGTTTAATGTTTTTTGGTGGTTTATAGTTTGTATATTCTGTCGTAACGAGGATCAGGAAAGAAGGGCCCTAGAGTAATTGATTTAAAAGGTTTAATTTAAATGGATAAGTCATGGCAGGAGAGCTCAAAGCCGTGGTATTCTCCTGGTGCTCCATGTGGGAAGCCGGGGACATTTCCAGTGCCCAGGACCAGCATGTGTGTAGGATGTGTGTCGAGCTGCAGCTCCTGGAAGCTGGGGTTTCAGAGCTGGGGACACTGTGGAGCATCCGCAAGTCTGAGAGCATCGTGAATAGCACGTTTAGAGAAGTGGTCACACCGCAAATGAAGGGACTTGAAGGAAGGGAATGAGTGACCACCAGGCAGCCCAAGAGAAGCAGGCAGGTAGTTCAGGAGTCCCCTGGGGTCCTGCTCGCAAATCGGTATTCCATTTTGGAGGCAGATGAAGGCGCTGGTTCCTCCAGGGAGTGTGGACAGAGCCAAGATTCTGGCACCACAAGCAGCCTGTCTGTACAGGAGGGGAGGAAGAGCAATAGTGATAGGGGATTCTATAGTCAGGGGAACAGATAGGCGCTACTGTGGCCGTCAACATGACTCCAGGATGGTGTGTTGCCTCCCTGGTGCCAGGGTCCAGGATGTCACTGAATGGCTGCAGGGCATCCTGAAGGGGGAGGGTGATAAGGCAGAGGTCATGGTTCATGTTGGTACCAATGACATAGTTAGAAAGAGGGATAAGGTCTTGCATCAAGAATTCAGGGAGTTAGGTGGTAGACTGAAAAGCAGGTTGTAATCTTTGGATTACTCACAGTGCCATATGCTAGCGAGCACAGAAATAGGAGAATAGCACAGATGAATACTTGGCTTAAGAGTTGGTGCAGGAGGGAGGGTTTTAGATTGCTAGATCACTGGGACCGTTTCTGGTGAAGGTGGGACCTGTACAAGCGGGACGGTCTACATCTGAACCAGAGCTGGACTAACATCCTTACGGGCGGGTTTGCTAGTGCTGTTGGGTGGAGTTTAAACTAATTCAGCAGGGGGAAGGGACACAATGTTCGCAGAATAGGGACACATCATAATACAGTAAAACAATCAAGTCAGAGGGAGTACAGCTGCAATAAGCTTCAAGGGAGTAAGGCAAGGCTGTATAGCCTCTTCTTTAACGCCAGGAGCATTCCAGGTAAAACGGATGGGTTAAGGGGGAGGATTGACATGTGGAATTGTGATATAGTAGCCATCACTGAGACATGGTTGAGGGAGGGGCAGGATTGGCAGCTCAACGCTCTGGGATATAGAATCTTCAGGTGAGACAGGGGAGGGGATAAAAGAGGAGGAGGCGTTGTATAATTAGTTAAGGAGTCAGTTACTGCAGTAAGGAGAGATGATATCTTGGAGGGGGCATCGAATGAAGCTTTTGTGGGTAGAGCTTAGGAGTTAAAAAGGGGCAACCACGTTGTTAGGTGTTTATTATGGACCCCCAGATAGCGGGAAATTGAGGAGCAAATATGTGCACAATTTGTAGAGGCGTGTAAAAACAATAACAATAGGGTAATTCTATTAGGTCCCACCTTCCCCAGAAACAGTCCCAGTGATCCAGGAATCTAAAACCCTCCCTCCTGCACCAACGTATTCATATGCGCTTTTCTCCTATTTCTGAGATCGCTAGCATGTGGCACTGGGAGTAATCCAGATATTACAACCCCAGAGGTCTTGCTTTTCAGTCTACTGTCGATCTCCCTGAATTCTTGATGCAAGACCTCATCCCTCTTTCTACCTATGTCATTGATACCAACATGCACCAAGACCTCTGCCTTATCACCCTCCTCCTTCACCTTAGAACACTTGGGATTGGGGATAATCTACTGGCATGAATTAAGAATTGGTTAATGGACAGAAAACAGAGTAGGAATTAATGGGTCATTCTCAGATTGGCAGACTGTGACTAGTCAAGGGTTAGTGCTTGCATCCCAGGTATTCACAATTTATAGCAATGATTTAGATGTGGGGACCAATGTAATTTTTCCAGTTTTGCTAATTGCACAAAATTAAGTGGGAATGGGAATTGTGAGGAGAAGCCAAAGAGGCTTCAGGAGGATTTAGATAGTCTAATTGAATGGGCAATGTTCTGAGATGAACTCAGCAGGTCTGGCAGCATCGGCGGAGAAGAAAAGAGTTGACGTTTCGAGTCTTCATGACCCTTCGACAGAACTTGAGTTCGAGTCCAGGAAAGAGCTGAAATATAAGCTGGTTTAAGGTGTGTGTGTGGGGGGCGGAGAGATAGAGAGACAGAGAGGTGGAGGGGGAGGGTGTGGTTGTAGGGACAAACAAGCAGTGATAGAAGCAGATCATCAAAAGATGTCAACAACAATAGTACAATAGAACACATAGGTGTTAAAGTTAAAGTTGGTGATATTATCTAAACAAATGTGCTAATTAAGAATGGATGGTAGGGCACTCAAGGTATAGCTCTAGTGGGGTTTTTTTTATAATGGAAATAGGTGGGAAAAGGAAAATCTTTATAATTTATTGGAAAAAAAAAGGAAGGGGGAAACAGAAAGGGGGTGGGGATGGGGGAGGGAGCTCACGACCTAAAGTTGTTGAATTCAATATTCAGTCCGGAAGGCTGTAAAGTCCCTAGTTGGAAGATGAGGTGTTGTTCCTCCAGTTTGCGTTGGGCTTCACTGGAACAATGCAGCAAGCCAAGGACAGACATGTGGGCAAGAGAGCAGGGTGGAGTGTTAAAATGGCAAGCGACAGGGAGGTTTGGGTCATTCTTGCGGACAGACCGCAGGTGTTCTGCAAAGCGGTCGCCCAGTTTACGTTTGGTCTCTCCAATGTAGAGGAGACCACATTGGGAGCAACGAATGCAGTAGACTAAGTTGGGGGAAATGCAAGTGAAATGCTGCTTCACTTGAAAGAAATTTCTCTGCTCCTCTCACCCATTCTAACCTGTCTCTCTCTGAACTTACTGCACTCCATTCTCTCAGGTCCAACCCTGACATTGTCATCAAACCCGCTGACAAGGGTGGTGCTGTTGTTGTCTGGTGCACTGACCTCTACCTCGCGGAGGCTGAGCGTCAACTCGCAGACACTTCCTCCTACCTCTCCCTGGACCATGACCCCACCACTGAACATCAAGCCACTGTTTCCAGGACTGTCACTGACCTCATCTCCTCTGGGGATCTCCCTTCCACAGCTTCCAACCTGATAGTCGCCCAACCTCGGACGGCCCGCTTCTATCTCCTACCCAAAATCCACAAACAGAACTGCCCCGGTAGACCGATCGTCTCAGCTTGCTCCTGCCCCACAGAACTCATTTCTCGTTATCTTGACTCCCTTCTCTCTCCCCTTGTCCAGTCCCTTCCCACCTACATCCGTGATTCCTCTGACACCTTACGTCACATCAACAATTTCCAGTTCCCTGGCCCCTACCGCTTCCTCTTCACCATGGACGTCCAATCCCTCTACACCTCCATCCCCCACCAGGATGTTCTGAGGGCCCTTAGCTTCTTCCTCGAACAGAGGCCCGAACAATCCCCATCCACCACTACTCTCCTCCGTCTGGCTGAACTTGTTCTCACGCTGAACAATTTCTCCTTCAACTCCTCTCACTTCCTCCAAATAAAAGGTGTGGCTATGGGTACCCGCATGGGCCCCAGCTATGCCTCTCTCTTTATGGGGTATGTGGAACATTCCTTGTTGCAGTTCTACTCCGGCCCCCTTCCACAACTCTTTCTCCGGTACATCGATGATTACTTCGGTGCCGCTTCATGCTTTCGTCAGGACTTGGAAAAATTTATTAATTTTGCTTCCAATCTCCACCCCTCCATCATTTTCACGTGGTCCATCTCTGACACTTCCCTTCCCTTCCTTGACCTCTCTGTCTCAATCTCTGGTGATAGACTGTCCACCAATATCCATTACAAACCCACCGACTCCCACAGCTATCTCGACTACAGCTCCTCACACGCCGCTTCCTGTAAGGACTCCATCCCATTCTCTCAGTTCCTTCGCCTCCGTCGCATCTGTTCCGATGATGCTACATTCAAAAACAGTTCCTCTGACATGTCCTCCTTCTTCCTTAACCGAGGTTTTCCACCCACGGTCGTTGACAGGGCCCTCAACCGTGTCCGGCCCATCTCCCGCGCATCCGCCCTCACGCCTTCTCCTCCCTCCCAGAAACATGATAGGGTCCCCCTTGTCCTCACTTATCACCCCACTAGCCTCCGCATTCAAAGGATCATCCTCCGCCATTTCCGCCAACTCCAGCATGATGCCACCACCAAACACATCTTCCCTTTCACCCCTTATCGGCATTCCGTAGGGATCGCTCCCTCCGGGACACCCTGGTCCACTCCTCCATCACCCCCTACTCCTCAACCCCCTCCTATGGCACAACCCCATGCCCACGCAAAAGATGCAACACCTGCCCCTTCACTTCCTCTCTCCTCACCGTCCAAGGACCCAAACACTCCTTTCAAGTGAAGCAGCATTTCACTTGCATTTCCCCCAACTTAGTCTACTGCATTTGTTGCTCCCAATGTAGTCTCCTCTACATTGGAGAGACCAAACGTAAACTGGGTGACCGCTTTGCAGAACACCTGCGGTCTGTCCGCAAGAATGACCCAAACCTCCCTGTCGCTTGTCATTTTAACACTCCACCCTGCTCTCTTGCCCACATGTCTGTCCTTGGCTTGCTGCATTGTTCCAGTGAAGCCCAACGCAAACTGGAGGAACAACACCTCATCTTCCGACTAGGGACTTTACAGCCTTCCGGACTGAATATTGAATTCAACAACTTTAGGTCGTGAGCTCCCTCCCCCATCCCCACCCCCTTTCTGTTTCCCCCTTCCTTTTTTTTTCCAATAAATTATAAAGATTTTCCTTTTCCCACCTATTTCCATTATAAAAAAATCCCCACTAGAGCTATACCTTGAGTGCCCTACCATCCATTCTTAACTAGCACATTCGTTTAGATAATATCACCAACTTTAACTTTAACACCTATGTGTTCTATTGTACTATTGTCGTTGACATCTTTTGATGATCTGCTTCTATCACTGCTTGTTTGTCCCTACAACCACATCCCCCCCCTACCTCTCTGTCTCTCTATCTCTCTGCCCCCCACACACACACCTTAAACCAGCTTATATTTCAACTCTTTCTTGGACTCGAACTCAAGTTCTGTCGAAGGGTCATGAGGACTCGAAACGTCAACTCTTTTCTTCTCCGCCGATGCTGCCAGACTTGCTGAGTTTTTCCAGGTAATTCTGTTTTTGTTTTGGATTTCCAGCATCCACAGTTTTTTTGTTTTTATCTCAATGTTCTGAGATGGTCTTTTTATCTTTGACTCAAGTCATGATACTTGGTTAGTAGACAGATTGTAGGTGTATTCTAGGATCTGCTTAACACTTTTTTATGGATACTGCTTCTAAACAGGCTGTAGAGTAGACACGCTGCTCCAAGGCATGGTATTCCAACCTCTGTTTTGAGACAGCGAGTGTAACACATGACTGACTGGTGTCAATGTCACATTTGTCATCTACATCAAAGCATATCCCATTTGTTAACCCTTTACATTACAGGCAAGAACATGGAAATTGGAATATAATGTGGGAAAGTATGAAGCTATCCACTTTGGTAGGGCAAACAGAAATGCAGAGAATTTCTTAAATGGTGAGAGGTTGGGAAGTGTTGATGTCCAAAGGGACCTGGGTGTCCTTGTTCATAAGACACTGAAGCTAACATGCAGGTACAGGAATTAGGAAGGTACATGTTAGCCTTTATTGTAAGAGGATTTGCGTACAGGAGTAAAGAAGTCTTGCTGCAATTGAATGGATTCACCTGGAGTAATGTGTACAGTTTTACTGTCCTTAACAAAGTAAGGATATCCTAACTCATAGAGGGAGCGCAATGAAGGTTCAGCAGACTGATCCTTGGGTTGGTGAGATTGTTCTATGGGGAGACATTGGGGAGGCTGGGCTGATATTCTCTAGATTTTAGAAGAATAAAGGTGATCTCATTGAAACACAAATCCTTCCTTGCTCAACAGGGTAGATGCAGAAATGATGTTTCCCCTGGTTGTGGGGCTGGGTGGGGGGTGAGGTGCTAGAACCAGGGGACAGCATCTCAGAATAAGAGGTAGGCATTTAGGACTGAAATGAGGAGGAATTTCTTCATTTAGAGGGTGGTGAACCCTTGGAATTGTCTACCCCATAATGCTATGGAATATGGGGATAGTGTGGGAAATGGCTTTGAGGTAGATCAGCTATCATCTAATGGTTGGGCAGGCTTGAGGGGCCCTACTCACACTCCTCACTCCTTTGTTCCTATGTTTCAGTGTATAAATGGATTGTGAAATGGCTGCAGGAAGACATTAAACTTAAAACTCACAATCCAGTTATTCTGATACAAAATACGACAGATGCTGGTAATCTGAAATAAAAGCAGAAAATGCTGGAAATACTCTGCAGCATCTGTGGAGAGAGAAACAGAATTCATGTTTCAAATCTATGAGCTTTTATCAGAATGATTGGAATGTTTCTTTCCAGAATGATCGTAGAGAGGAGGCATTGCTGAAGCTGGAAGCAGTCTGGCCAGCCATGTACCCAGCGTCAGCATTAATCACCCACAGCTTCAACCCAGTCCAGGGCCCCAGCAGCTCCCCGCCATTTCGGAGTGAGATTGCTGGTTTGTGTTCCCTGAGCCGTTTTTATTGAGACTCACTGACTGTGCTTGAGTCCATACACCTCCTTATTCTCCAAGTTCAGCTTCAGACCCAGGTTCTGGATGTAGAATAACTGGTTAATAGTTATGGCAATGAGATAATGATGTGTATCATGGTGTAACAGTGACCCAGCGTTCATGTGCAAGAGACTAAGAGAAGATGGAACAGTCTGTACAAGAGAGAGATGTACTTACCTAGAAGTTTAGAACATACTATAGTGTAAATAAAGGAGTTTTGAAGTAACCTCCCAGAGTTAGAACCAAGTCACTCATAAATAGTGAGAAAACTTCCCAATCCAGAACTGGTCACAAGTTACCCAGAGAGGCATCCATATAACATTTAAAGAGCAAACCAAATCACAAACCATGGTAGCAGCAACAGTGAAACCAGTCTAACAACGGTTTGGTGCCATTGATGGAACACCCATGGGGAGAAACTGGAAGAAGACTTCTTCAAAGAAAGAATCAGAGGACTTACCTTAGTGAGAGGCAGACTGAGAATTGATAGCGGTGTCAGTACCAGTCGAGCAGTCACTGCTTCTTCTGCAGCCTCGAGTTTGCAAACCTTGAAGGTCCACGAAGAGGCCAGCGTTGGGAGTTGTGGAAAAAGCCACTCCTGAGGTATCGAGCAGAATCAGGCTTGCTTGCTTGCAAAAGAGCAGAAGCACCAGGTTAGTATGTTTCTGTAGGCCGTGGAGTCTGCTGGTGACGATGTCCTCCTGAAACAGCAGGTAGGAGAGATATATGCAGATTTGGAAACCAACTTGAAAGCACTTGATAAATCCTTCAGCTCAAAATCAAACCTGGTAACTGAGTGAGCACAATTCAGCGAGAGAACCCAGAGGACAGTGCAATCCATTGAATTGTTCATTACAGACCTGGATAATTCTAGCCAGTTGTTGCAGTTATTGAAAGACCAACTTATTTGTGATCACATAGTTGTCAGAGTCCACGATGAAAAGCTGTCAGATCTTTTACAGTCAAAAGACGACCAAACACTCGAACAAATGGTTCAATACACTAGACAGGCCAAATTTAGGGAGCAAAATCAGGTCTTAATGTGTGGAAATACCAAAGCTTCGGATGAACTTGTTAGTGGTTTGGGCCTGAAGTCGACAGCCCTGCCCTGTCAAAACAGAAAGCGGGAAACCCTGCAGCAGCCATTGGAAAGTGCCCACACTGTGGGCAGAATCTTCTGGCTGGGGGGTGGGAGGCGGAGCGCACACATCAGCACTTAAAGCATCAGCGCGTGGCACCGCAATACTTCGGTCGGCTGGTGCGCTATGCAGCAGGGCGCACGCCCACCATTCATTAAAGGCATTGTTAAGGCCCGTAACTTGTCAATCATCGACGATTTTGCAAGGCCCGTGTGAACTTTGGCTCGGAGCACAGGCCCAACGGCCAGGTGGGTAGGTGATGGTTTTTACTAACCTCATCCAGTGGCGGGATGAGGTTTGATCAGGGTTTTAAAAACCTTTAATAAAGTTATTGTTTATTTCATTAACATGTCCCATCTCGTGTGATATTTTCACATGAGGGGGGGACATGTTAATGTATTTTTGATTGTTTTGTTTTTAATATTTGCCAACCTTTCAGTGCACTCCCTGAGGTAGTGCTTTCACTCTGACAGTGGGGGAATCCCCCCCCACCCCCCCTGCACAGGGAGCGCGTGGCGCCTCCTGTTGGGTGGTGGGGCCCGTTTCAGCAGCAGCGATTGGCTGTCCTCCCGCCCGCCCATCAAGGGCACCATCCTGCCCTATGTGGCTAAAAAGCAGCAAAGAAGGCCAGATTGCCCAGCAGGAGGCCCCCACACACACCTTAAACCAGCTTCTATTTCAACTCTTTCTTGGACTCGAACGCAAGTTCTGTCGAAGGGTCATGAGGACGCGAAACGTCAACTCTTTTCTTCTCCGCCGATGCTGCCAGACCTGCTGAGTTTTTCCAGGTAATTCTGTTTTTGTTTTGGATTTCCAGCATCCGCAGTTTTTTTGTTTTTATGGGAGGCAGTGTTTCCAATGCAGAAAGAAAGGACACTTCAAGCAGTTCTGTAAATCAAAGTGTATAATTCAAGGAGGAAGGCAGGAGAATGGGCAAATCTTACATTCTGCCCTGGGAAAGGGGTGGGTGGGTATTGGGAGACAGGGTTTGTAGGCGGGGTGAGCATTTTCTTTGTCAGATGGACTTCCTGATGGATTCCTGACCTCTCCGCAGTTATGCCTTGGTATGGGTGAGGCCCCCTGCCCTTGTCCCAATTCAGGCCTTTCAATGGCCAATTTTTGACTATTTAAGGGCTGCTTTCTGCCCAGTCTCAGCTTTGAGGCTCGCAGGAGAAGTTCAGCAGCAAGGCAATTGCCCCCCCCTCCCTGCCTTCCTGGCCCACTTGACTGACACCCCAAACCCCCTAAGTCCATCTCCCCAGTCCTCACCTACCTCCCCACCCTGAGACCACCAAACCTTACATGTCCCTGGAATCCTGGGACTTGGGCTGGCACACAGGCCCAGTCCTGTTCACATTAGCCGGCAGCTCCCTGAGGTGGAGCTTCCTTCCTGAGGGAAGTCCTGTCTGAAGCCAGTCAATGCTGTATGGAGTGTGAAATGGCTGTGGGCCAGGGCAGCAGTGGTGGGGTCTGTTCAGATGGTGAGAAGGGAAACCCCTTTCTGACATCTAAAGACTTCAGCAATGTTAGTAACAGGTCTGAAAGCATGGATTAGAGATCAAAAGTTTGAAGGCACAGTTATTAAACAAACAAACCAACCCCTTCCCTATCTCATTCCAACTCAACCTGGTGCATTCAGGAGAAACAGAAAAGTGATAATACCACTGGAGGCTGCAAGAACTAATGAGTTTGAATATCCCAAGCCCTGGGATATGAAATGAAGACTACATCAGTTAGCTGACAGAATGGTGACCCAGTCAGCAAAACGATGAATGGCCAACAAGGACCAGAACAAGATCAGGGAAAGCACCGCATGGACCTGGGAGGGGAGATGGTGCTAATAGAAATAGTTTAAGATTGCTATTCAGAAAGTTGAGATTATACCTGAGGAGATGTAAAATAACGGGTTAATAGTTACGGTAATGAAGTAGTAATGTATGTCATGTTGTAATGGTGACATCAGTCATGTGCAGGAAACTGGGAAGAGAAGATGGAATGGTCTGCACAAGCCTAGAATGTACTGTTGTATACATGAAGGTGTTTTTGAAGAAAGCTACTGGGATTAGACCCAAGTCACTCATAAGTAGTTGGGAACTTCCCCAATCCAGAACAGGCCACAAGTTAACTGAAGAGAAATGTAACTAGTATTTAAAGTGGAAACCAAATCACAAACAAGCCATGTGAGTTACCCATTCTCCTCTTAATAAAATCAGCTGTTCCATCTCTCCCTAGATGATCTTCTCAGGCCCCACATATCCAGTAATTCCAACAGGGAAAACAGTGTTATCGCGTTGACCTGCACCGTGTCAACGAAAGTTCAGTCTATCATGTGGTTTGCGTCAGGAACAGAATTTCTGGATAAGCGTTACAGCTTGATCAACAATAACAGAACTTTGATTATTAATATGGCACAACAGTCAGACTCTGGCACCTACACCTGTATGGTGGAAAATCCCTTTGCAAAAGCCAGCAGCTTCTTCCTGCTGACGATCAAAGGTGAGTGTGTCCAGTTTTCTTATTAGTGTGTAAGGTAGAAGTTTCTTGCAATGCACATCACTGTTTTTAAATCAAGATTGGAGAAGTGAAAGCTTTGTGCAAAATTCGGTCTAATTGAGCGTAAAGCCTGTCCGGTGAGCAGTAGGAGACTAGAGCCAGAATTTGATGCTGATGGGCAGGTGAGCGCCCAAACCGATCGGTGGTGAAATCAGGCGAGATGCGATCGGGCGAGTGTCCTGATGTCATCCCATGCTTGTGCGATATTTCAGTCAGCGTATGCATGCCAAAGCCGGAAGCGTGCCTGCTGAAAGGTAAGAGGCCAAGTGAGGTAATTAAAGGACACATTTTTATAATCTGTCCAAACTTATAGTTGGCGGGTAGACGAATCAGCCAGCAGAATTTGCATTTTTCATGAAACCTCATCCAAGGGCAATGACAGGACTTCCACCTCAGGATGAGGCTTCCGTTATTTAATAAAAGGAAAAGAGAAATCTATAGATAGCATTTTTTATCATGTATATGTTCAGGTGACTGATTGTGATGCTTGGATATTTTTTGCCTGCTTTTAAAGACTTTATTTCGTGCTTTCCAAGCTCTGTGAGGCAGCTCTCTGCCTTTGTAGCTTTCTCTCAGTGCTCGCCCACTACCCGGGCTTAGGTCAGCACCCACCCTCCGTCCACCCCACCCCAGCAGAGCTGAGCATTTCAGTACACACTTCATGCTGGCTGGCTGTTAATGGGAGTGAAATCACAGCCAGAGGTGAATCCCGATCTGCAGTCCATTCTTTGGCCAATCCCAGACCCGCCAAACTAAAAATCCTGCCTTTGGTTTTAAAATCCTGTGAGGTGGTGTGGGGGAGTTCTGGTAATGTGCAGTTCTGTCGAAGGGTCATGAGGACTCGAAACGTCAACTCTTTTCTTCTCCGCCGCTGCTGCCAGACCTGCTGAGTTTTTCCAGGTAATTCTGTTTTTGTGTTGGATTTCCAGCATCCGCAGTTTTTGATTTTATCTCTGGTAACGTGGGTTAACTTCACTTCACTTCATCCAATGAACCGGATCGAGGAAGTGGGAGACAGAATTCCCAGTGCAGGGACTTTTCCCTGTATTTCTTTACAGTCTGGGAGTTTGGGAAATGGATTACCGAGTCATTCCCCTGGTCTCCTACTCCACTCACACATACAATACACATTAACGTTAAGTCACTCTGACCTTTCCTGAAGGTCAATGCTAGAATAGCTGCTGTTCTCTGCTCTTGCAGCACATCAGACAATCAGGGAATGGATGGTCACGGGGGGTAAGCAGCCACTTGACCAGCAGAAAACCCCTGTCACATAGAGGAGGAAACTGCTGGGACATTGTGTCCACAATCTGACCGCATCACATGTGTTCACCCAGTGGGCAGTAATGTCTTTATCTGACAGACACTAATGTCTTTATCTGACAGACACTAATGTCTTTATCTGACAGGCACTAATGTGTTCATCTGACAGGCACTAATGTCTTTATCTGACAGACACTAATGTCTTTATCTGACAGGCACTAATGTCTTTATCTGACAGACACTAATGTGTTCATCTCACGGACACTAATGTGTTCATCTGACAGACACTAATGTCTTTATCTGACAGACACTAATGTCTTTATCTGACAGACACTAATGTGTTCATCTCACAGACACTAATGTGTTCATCTGACAGACACTAATGTCTTTATCTGACAGACACTAATGTCTTTATCTCACAGACACTAATGTGTTCATCTCACAGACACTAATGTGTTCATCTGACAGACACTAATGTGTTCATCTGACAGACACTAATGTGTTCACATGACAGACACTATTGTGTTCACGTGACAGGCGCTAATGTTTTCACCTGACAGGCGTTGATGTGTTCATCTGACGGGGACTAATTTGTTGACCTGACTGACAATAACGTGTTCATCTAACAGACACTAATGTGTTCACTTGACAGACAGTAATGTGTTCATCTGACAGACACTGATGTGTTCATCTGACAGACACTAAGGTGTACATCTGACAGACACTAATGTGTTCATCTGACAGGCACTTATGTGTTCATCTGACAGACACTAATGTGTTCATCTGACAGGCACTAATGTGCTCACCTGACAGGCACTAATGTGTTGACCTGACTGACAATAACGTGTTCATCTAACAGACACTAATGTGTTCACCTGACAGGCACTAATGTGTTCACCTGACAGACACTAACGTGTTCACCTGACAGACACTAATGTGTTCACCTGACAGACACTAATGTGTTCACCTGACAGGCACTTATGTGTTCATCTGACAGACACTAAGGTGTACATCTGACAGACACTAATGTGTTCACCTGACAGGCACTAATGTGTTCACCTGACAGGCACTAATGTGCTCACCTGACAGACACTAATGTGTTCACCTGACAGACACTAATGTGTTCACCTGACAGACACTAATGTGTTCACCTGACAGGCACTAATGTGCTCACCTGACAGACACTAATGTGTTCACCTGACAGGCACTAATGTGTTCACTGGGCTGATGCTAACGTGTTCCTCTGAGAGACACTAACGTGTTCACCTGACAGACACTAATGTGTTCCCCTGACAGATACTAATGTGTTCACCTGACAGGCAAAGGGTGTTCATCTGACAGGCAGTATTGTGCTCATTGGAAATGGAAGAGTGTGTTCATCTGACAGTCACTAATGTGTTCATCTACCGAGCAAAAGTTGTTCATCTGACAGGGAAAATTGTGTTCCTCTGACAGACACCAATGAATTTATCTGACAGACACTAATGAATTTATCTGACAGACACTAATGAATTTATCTGACAGACACAAATGAATTTATCTGACAGACACTAATGAATTTATCTGACAGACACTAATGAGTTTATCTGACAAACACTAATGAGTTTATCTGACAAACACTAATGTGTTTATCTGACAAACACTGATGCGTTCATCTGACAGACACTGATGCGTTCATCTGACAGACACTGATGCGTTCATCTGACGGAAGCTAATGCGTTCATCTGACACATGCTAATGCGTTCATCTGACAGATGCTAATGTGTTCATCTGACAGACGCTAATGCGTTCATCTGACAGACGTTAATGTGTTCATCTGACAGACACTAATGTGTTTATCTGACAGGCACTAATGCGTTCATCCGACAGACACTAACGTGTTCAACCGACAGGCAAAAGTGTGTTTTTCTGACAGGTACTAATGCGTTCATCTGATAGACACTAATATGTTCACCTTACAGGCAAAGGGAGTTCATCTGACATGCAAAGGTGTTTACATCTGACAGGCAGTATTGTGCTCATCAGAAAGGGAAGAGTGTGTTGATCTGACAGGCACTAATGTGTTCATCTGACAGGCACTAATGTGTCCATCTGACAGCCACTAAGCTGTTCATCTGACAGTCACTAATGTGATCATCCGACAAACACTAATGTGTTCATCTGACAGGCACAAATGTGTTCATCTGACAGACACTAATGAGTTTATCTGACAGACACTAATGTGAACATCTGACACTCAGTAATGTGTTCATCTGACAGACAATAATGTGTTCATTTGACACACACTAATGTGTTCATCTGACAGACACTAATGTGTTCATCTGACAGATACTAATTTGTTCACCTGACAGGCACTAATGTGTTCACCTGACAGGCACTAATGCGTTAATCTGACAGACACTAACGTGTTTATCTGACAGGCACTAATGCGTTCATCTGACAGAAACTACCGTGTTCAACCGACAAGCAAAAGTGTGTTTCACTGACAGGTACTAATGTCTTCATCTGATAGACACTAATATGTTCACCTGACAGGCAAAGGGAGTTCATCTGACATGCAAAGGTGTTTACATCTGACAGGCAGTATTGTGCTCATCAGAAAGGGAAGAGTGTGTTGATCTGACAGGCACTAATGTATTCGTCTGACAGGCACTAATGTGTTCATCTGACAGGCACTAATGTGTTCATCTGACAGACACTAACGTGTTTATCTGACAGGCACTAATGTGTTCATCTGACAGGCACTAATTTGTTTATCTGACAGGCACTAATGCATTCATCTGACAGACACTAACGTGTTTATCTGACAGGCACTAATGCGTTCATCTGACAGACACTAATGTGTTCAACCGACAGGCAAAAGTGTGTTTATCTGACAGGGACTAATGCTTTCATCTGACCGACACTAACGTGTTCAACCGACAGGCAAAAGTGTGTTTTTCTGACAGGTAGTAATGTCTTCAACTGATAGACACTAATATGTTCACCTGACAGGCAAATGGAGTTCATCTGACATGCAAAGGTGTTTACATCTGACAGGCAGTATTGTGCTCATCAGAAAGGGAAAAGTGTGTTGATCTGACAGGCACTAATGTGTTCATCTGACAGGCACTAATGTGTTCATCTGACAGGCACTAATGTGTTCATCTGACAGGCACTAATGAGTTTATCTAACGGGCAAAAGTTGTTCATCTGACAGGTTAAATTGTGTTCCTCTAACAGACATTAATGTGTTCATCTCACAGACATTAACGTGCTTATCTGACAGGCACTAATGTGTTCATCTGACAGGCACTAATGTGTTCGTCTGACAGGCACTAATGTGTTCATCTGACAGACACTAATGTGTTCATCTGACAGACACTAATGAGTTCATCTGACAGGCACTAATGTGTTTATCTGACAGACACTAATGTGTTCATCTGACAGACACTAATGTGTTCATCTGACAGGCACTAATGTGTTCATCTGACAGACACTAATGTATTCATCTGACAGACACTAATGAGTTTATCTAACAGACACCTAATGCTTTCATCTGACAGACACGAATGTGTTCATCTGACAGACACGAATGTGTTCATCTGACAGACACTGATGTGTTCATCTGACAGACACTAATGTGTTCATCTGACAGACACTAATGTGTTCATCTGACAGACACTAATGTGTTTATCTAACGGGCAAAAGTTGTTCAACTGACTGGTTAAATTGAGTTCCTCTGACAGAAATTAATGTGTTCATCTCACAGACAGTAACGTGCTTATCTGACAGGCACTAATGTGTTCATCTGACTGGCACTAATGTGATCATCTGACAGACACTAATGTGTTCATCTGACAGGCACGAATGTGTTCATCTGACAAACACAAATGTGAACATCTGACACTCAGTAATGTGTTCATCTGACACTCAGTAATGTGTTCATCTGACAGACAATAATGTGTTCATCTGACAGACACTAATGTGTTCATCTGACAGACACTAATGTGTTCATCTGACAGACACTAATGTGTTTATCTGACAGACACCTAATGCTTTCATCTGACAGACACGAATGTGTTCATCTGACAGACACGAATGTGTTCATCTGACAGACACGAATGTGTTCATCTGACAGACACGAATGTGTTCATCTGACAGACACTAATGTGTCCATCTGACAGACACTAATGTGTTTATCTAACGGGCAAAATTTGTTCACCTGACAGGTTAAATTGTGTTCCTCTGACAGACATTAATGTGTTCATCTCACAGACAGTAACGTGCTTATCTGACAGGCACTAATGTGTTCATCTGACAGGCACTAATGTGTTCATCTGACAGGCACTAATGTGTTCATCTGACAGTCACTAATGAGTTCATCTGACACTCAGTAATGTGTTCATCTGACAGACAATAATGTGTTCACCTGACAGGCACTAATGTGTTCACCTGACAGGCACTAATGTGTTCACCAGACAGGCACTAATGTGTTCACCTGACAGACACTAACGTGTTTATCTGACAGGCACTAATGCGTTCATCTGACAGACACTAACGTGTTCAACCGACAGGCAAAAGTGTGTTTATCTGACATGCACTAATGCGTTCATCTGACAGACACTAACGTGTTTATCTGACAGGCACTAATGCGTTCATCTTACAGACAGTAATGTGTTCAACCGACAGGCAAAAGTGTGTTTTTCTGACAGGTACTAACGTCTTCATCTGATAGTCACTAATATGTTCACCTGACAGGCAAAGGGAGTTCATCTGACATGCAAAGGTGTTTACATCTGACAGGCAGTATTGTGCTCATCAGAAAGGGAAGAGTGTGTTCATCTCACAGGCACTAATATATACATCTGACAGGCACTAATGTGTTCATCTGACAGGCACTAATTTGTTCATCTGACAGACACCTAATGCTTTCATCTGACAGACACGAATGTGTTCATCTGAGAGACACGAATGTGTTCATCTGACAAACACTAATGTGTCATCTGACAGACACTAATGTGTTCACCTGACAGGTACTAATGTGTTCACCTGACAGACACTAACGTTTTTATCTGACAGGCACTAATGCGTTCATCTGACAGACACTAATGTGTTCAACCGTCAGGCAAAAGTGTGTTTTTTTGACAGGTACTAATGTCTTCATCTGATAGACACTAATATGTTCACCTGACAGGCAAAGGGAGTTCATCTGACATGCAAAGGTGTTTACATCTGACAGGCAGTATTGTGCTCATCAGAAAGGGAAGAGTGTGTTCATCTGACAGGCACTAATGTATTCATCTGACAGGCACTAATGTGTTCATCTGACAGGCACTAACGTGTTTATCTGACAGGCACTAATGCGTTCATCTGACAGACACTAACGTGTTCAACCGACAGGCAAAAGTGTGTTTTTCTGACAGGTACTAATGTCTTCATCTGATAGACACTAATATGTTCACCTGACAGGCAAAGGGAGTTCATCTGACATGCAAAGGTGCTTACATCTGAAAGGCAGTATTGTGCTCATCAGAAACGGAAGAGTGTGTTGATCTGACAGGCACTAATGTGTTCGTCTGACAGGCACTAACACGTTCATCTGACAGGCACTAATGAGTTTATCTGACAGACACCTAATGCTTTCATCTGACAGACACTAATGTGTTCATCTGACAGACACTAATGTGCTCATCTGACAGACTCTAATGTGTTCATCTGACAGGCACTAATGTGTTCATCTGACAGACACTAATGTGTTCATCTGACAGACACCTATGTGTTCATCTGACAGACACTAATGTGCTCATCTGACAGAAACTAATGTGTTCATCTGACAGACACTAATGTGTCCATCTGACAGACACTAATGTGTTTATCTAACAGGCAAAAGTTGTTCATCTGACAGGTTAAATTGTGTTCCTCTGACAGACATTAATGTGTTCATCTCACAGAAAGTAACGTGCTTTTCTGACAGGCACTAATCTGTTCATCTGACAGGCACTAATGTGTTCATCTGACAGGCACTAATTTGTTCATCTGACAGTCACTAATGTGATCATCTGAAAGACACTAATGTGTTCATCTGACAGGCACTAATGTGTTCATCTGACAGGCACTAATGTGTTCATCTGACAGACACTAATGAGTTTATCTGACAGACACCTAATGCTTTCATCTGACAGACACTAATGTGTTCATCTGACAGACACTAATGTGTTCATCTGACAGACACTAATGTGCTCATCTGACAGACACTAATGTGTTCATCTGACAGACACTAATGTGTCCATCTGACAGACACTAATGTGTTTATCTAACAGGCAAAAGTTGTTCATCTGACAGGTTAAATTGTGTTCCTCTGACAGACATTAATGTGTTCATCTCACAGACAGTAACGTGCTTATCTGACAGGCACTAATGTGTTCATCTGACAGGCACTAATGTGTTCATCTGACAGACAGTAATGTGTTCATCTGACAGACACTAATGAGTTTATCTGACAGACACCTAATGCTTTCATCTGACAGGCACTAATGTGATCATCTGACAGACACTAATGTGTTCATCTGACAGGCACAAATGTGTTCATCTGACAGACAATAATGTGTTCATCTGACTGACACTAATGTGTTCATCTGACAGACACTAACGTGTTCACCTGACAGGCACTAATGTGTTTACCTGACAGGCACTAATGTGTTCATCTGACAGACACTAATGTGTCCATCTGACAGACACTAATGTGTTTATCTAACAGGCAAAAGTTGTTCATCTGACAGGTTAAATTGTGTTCCTCTGACAGACATTAATGTGTTCATCTCACAGACAGTAACGTGCTTATCTGACAGGCACTAATGTGTTCATCTGACAGGCAGTAATGTGTTCATCTGACAGGCACTAATGTGTTCATCTGACAAACACTAATGTGTTCATCTGACAGACACTAATGAGTTTATCTGACAGACACCTAATGCTTTCATCTGACAGACATTAATGTGTTCATCTGACAGACACTAATGTGTTCGTCTGACAGACGCTAATGTGTTCGTCTGACAGACACTAATGTGTCCATCTGACAGACACTAATGTGTTTATCTAACAGGCAAAAATTGTTCATCTGACAGGTTACGTTGTGTTCCTCTGACAGACATTAATGTGTTCATCTCACAGACAGTAACGTGCTTATCTGACAGGCACTAATGTGTTCATCTGACAGGCACTAATGTGTTCATCTGACAGGCACTGATGTGATCATCTGACAGACACTAATGTGTTCATCTGACCGGCACTAATGAGTTTATCTGACAGACACAAATGTGAACATCTGATACTCAGTAATGTGTTCATCTGACAGACAATAACGTGTTCATCTGACAGACGCTAATGTGTTCATCTGACAGACACTAATGTGTTCCTCTGACAGGCACTAATGTGTTCATCTGACAGACACTTATGTGTTCAACTAACAGGCACAATGTGTTCATCTGACCTAAACTAACTTGTTCACCTGACAGGCACTAATGTGTTCACCTGACAGGCACTAATGTGTTCATCTGACAGACACTAATGTGTTCGTCTGACTGACACTAATGGGTTCGTCTGACTGACACTAATGTGTTTATCTGACAGGAGCGAATGTTATCATCTTACAGAAACAAATGTGATCCTCTGACCGGCACTAATGAGTTTATCTGACAGACACTAATGTGTTCATTTGACATACACTAATGTGTTCATCTGACAGACACTAATGTGTTCATCTGACAGACACTAATGCGTTCATCTGACAGACACCAACGTGTTCAACCGACAGGCAAAAGTGAGTTTATCTGACAGGCACTAATGCTTTCATCTGACCGACACTAACGTGTTCAACTGACAGACAAAAGTGTGTTTTTCTGACAGGTAGTAATGTCTTCATCTGATAGGCACTAATATGTTCACCTGACAGGCAAATGGAGTTCATCTGACATGCAAAGGTGTTTACATCTGACAGGCAGTATTGTGCTCATCAAAAAGGGAAGAGTGTGTTCATCTGACAGGCACTAATGTGTTCATCTGACAGGCACTAATGTGTTCATCTGACAGGCACTCATGAGTTTATCTAACTGGCAAAAGTTGTTCATCTGACAGGTTAAATTGTGTTCCTCTAACAGACATTAATGTGTTCATCTCGCAGACAGTAACGTGCTTATCTGACAGGCACTAATGTGTTCATCTGACAGGCACTAATGTGTTCATCTGAAAGACACTAATGTTTTCATCTGACAGACACTAATGAGTTTATCTGAGAGACACCTAATGCTTTCATCTGACAGACACGAATGTGTTCATCTGACAGACACTAATGTGTTCATCTGACAGACATTAATGTGTTCATCTGACAGACACGAATGTGTTCATCTGACAGACACTAATGTGTTCCTCTGACAGATATTAATGTGTTCATCTCACAGAAAGTAACGTGCTTATCTGACAGGCACTAATCTGTTCATCTGACAGGCACTAATGTGTTCATCTGACAGGCACTAATTTGTTCATCTGACAGTCACTAATGTGATCATCTGACAGACACTAATGTGTTCATCTGACAGGCACAAATGTGTTCATCTGACAGACACTAATGAGTTTATCTGACAGACACAAATGTGTTCATCTGACAGGCACTAATTTGTTCATCTGACAGACACTAATGTGTCCATCTGACAGACACTAATGTGTCCATCTGACAGACACTAATGTGTTCATCTGACAGTCACTAATGAGTTCATCTGACACTCAGTAATGTGTTCATCTGACAGACAATAATGTGTTCATCTGACAGACACTAATGTGTTCATCTGACAGACACTAATGTGTTCATCTGACAGACACTAATGTGTTCACCTGACAGGCACTAATGTGTTCACCTGACAGGCACTAATGTGTTCACCTGACAGGCACTAATGTGTTCACGTGACAGACACTAACGTTTTTATCTGACAGGCACTAATGCGTTCAGCTGACAGACACTAACGTGTTCAACCGACAGGAAAAAGTGTGTTTTTCTGACGGGTACTAATGTCTTAATCTGATAGACACTAATATGTTCACCTGACAGGCAAAGGGAGTTCATCTGACATGCAAAGGTGTTTACATCTGACAGGCAGTATTGTGCTCATCAGAAAGGGAAGAGTGTGTTCATCTGACAGGCACTAATGTATTCATCTAACAGGCACTAATGTGTTCATCTGACAGGCCCTAATGTGTTCATCTGACAGGCACTAATGTGTTCATCTGACAGGCACTAATGTGTTCATCTTACAGGCACTAATGAGTTTATCTGACAGGCACTAATTTGTTTATCTGACAGGCACTAATTCGTTCATCTGACCGACACTAACGTTTTCAACCGACAGGCAAAAGTGTGTTTATCTGACTGGCACTAATGCGTTCATCTGACAGACACAAACGTGTTTATCTGACAGGCACTAATTCGTTCATCTGACAGACGCTAACGTGTTCAACCGACAGGCAAAAGTGTGTTTTTCTGACAGGTACTAATGTCTTCATCTGATAGACACTAATATGTTCACCTGACAGGCAAAGGGAGTTCATCTGACATGCAAAGGTGTTTACATCTGACAGGCAGTATTGTGCTCATCAGAAAGGGAAGAGTGTGTTGATCTGACAGGCACTAATGTGTTCGTCTGACAGGCACTAACGTGTTCATCCGACAGGCACTAATGAGTTTATCTGACAGACACCTAATGCTTTCATCTGACAGATACTAATTTCTTCATCAGACAGACACTAATGTGTTTATCTAACGGGCAAATGTTGTTCATCTGACAGGTTAAATTGTGTTCCTCTAACAGACATTAATGTGTTCATCTCACAGACAGTAACGTGCTTATCTGACAGGCACTAATGTGTTCATCTGACAGGCACTAATGTGTTCATCTGACAGACACTAATGTGTTCATCTGACAGACACTAATGAGTTTATCTGACAGACACCTAATGCTTTCATCTGACAGGCACTAATGTGTTCATCTGACAGGCACTAATGTATTCATCTGACAGGCACTAATGTGTTCATCTGACAGACACTAATGAGTTTATCTGACAGACACCTAATGCTTTCATCTGACAGACACTAATGTGTTCATCTGACAGACACTAATGTGCTCATCTGACAGACACTAATGTGTTCATCTGACAGACACTAATGTGTCCATCTGACAGACACTAATGTGTTTATCTAACAGGCAAAAGTTGTTCATCTGACAGGTTAAATTGTGTTCCTCTGACAGACATTAATGTGTTCATCTCACAGACAGTAACGTGCTTATCTGACAGGCACTAATGTGTTCATCTGACAGGCACTAATGTGTTCATCTGACAGACAGTAATGTGTTCATCTGACAGACACTAATGAGTTTATCTGACAGACACCTAATGCTTTCATCTGACAGGCACTAATGTGATCATCTGACAGACACTAATGTGTTCATCTGACAGGCACAAATGTGTTCATCTGACAGACAATAATGTGTTCATCTGACTGACACTAATGTGTTCATCTGACAGACACTAACGTGTTCACCTGACAGGCACTAATGTGTTTACCTGACAGGCACTAATGTGTTCATCTGACAGACACTAATGTGTCCATCTGACAGACACTAATGTGTTTATCTAACAGGCAAAAGTTGTTCATCTGACAGGTTAAATTGTGTTCCTCTGACAGACATTAATGTGTTCATCTCACAGACAGTAACGTGCTTATCTGACAGGCACTAATGTGTTCATCTGACAGGCAGTAATGTGTTCATCTGACAGGCACTAATGTGTTCATCTGACAAACACTAATGTGTTCATCTGACAGACACTAATGAGTTTATCTGACAGACACCTAATGCTTTCATCTGACAGACATTAATGTGTTCATCTGACAGACACTAATGTGTTCGTCTGACAGACGCTAATGTGTTCGTCTGACAGACACTAATGTGTCCATCTGACAGACACTAATGTGTTTATCTAACAGGCAAAAGTTGTTCATCTGACAGGTTAAGTTGTGTTCCTCTGACAGACATTAATGTGTTCATCTCACAGACAGTAACGTGCTTATCTGACAGGCACTAATGTGTTCATCTGACAGGCACTAATGTGTTCATCTGACAGGCACTGATGTGATCATCTGACAGACACTAATGTGTTCATCTGACCGGCACTAATGAGTTTATCTGACAGACACAAATGTGAACATCTGATACTCAGTAATGTGTTCATCTGACAGACAATAACGTGTTCATCTGACAGACGCTAATGTGTTCATCTGACAGACACTAATGTGTTCCTCTGACAGGCACTAATGTGTTCATCTGACAGACACTTATGTGTTCAACTAACAGGCACAATGTGTTCATCTGACAGACACTAATGTGTTCATCTGACAGACACTAATGTGTTCACCTGACAGGCACTAATGTGTTCACCTGACAGGCACTAATGTGTTCACCTGACAGGCACTAATGTGTTCACGTGACAGACACTAACGTTTTTATCTGACAGGCACTAATGCGTTCAGCTGACAGACACTAACGTGTTCAACCGACAGGAAAAAGTGTGTTTTTCTGACGGGTACTAATGTCTTAATCTGATAGACACTAATATGTTCACCTGACAGGCAAAGGGAGTTCATCTGACATGCAAAGGTGTTTACATCTGACAGGCAGTATTGTGCTCATCAGAAAGGGAAGAGTGTGTTCATCTGACAGGCACTAATGTATTCATCTAACAGGCACTAATGTGTTCATCTGACAGGCCCTAATGTGTTCATCTGACAGGCACTAATGTGTTCATCTGACAGGCACTAATGTGTTCATCTTACAGGCACTAATGAGTTTATCTGACAGGCACTAATTTGTTTATCTGACAGGCACTAATTCGTTCATCTGACCGACACTAACGTTTTCAACCGACAGGCAAAAGTGTGTTTATCTGCCAGGCACTAATGCGTTCATCTGACAGACACAAACGTGTTTATCTGACAGGCACTAATTCGTTCATCTGACAGACGCTAACGTGTTCAACCGACAGGCAAAAGTGTGTTTTTCTGACAGGTACTAATGTCTTCATCTGATAGACACTAATATGTTCACCTGACAGGCAAAGGGAGTTCATCTGACATGCAAAGGTGTTTACATCTGACAGGCAGTATTGTGCTCATCAGAAAGGGAAGAGTGTGTTGATCTGATAGGCACTAATGTGTTCGTCTGACAGGCACTAACGTGTTCATCCGACAGGCACTAATGAGTTTATCTGACAGACACCTAATGCTTTCATCTGACAGATACTAATTTCTTCATCAGACAGACACTAATGTGTTTATCTAACGGGCAAATGTTGTTCATCTGACAGGTTAAATTGTGTTCCTCTAACAGACATTAATGTGTTCATCTCACAGACAGTAACGTGCTTATCTGACAGGCACTAATGTGTTCATCTGACAGGCACTAATGTGTTCATCTGACAGACACTAATGTGTTCATCTGACAGACACTAATGAGTTTATCTGACAGACACCTAATGCTTTCATCTGACAGGCACTAATGTGTTCATCTGACAGGCACTAATGTGTTCATCTGATAGGCACTAATGTATTCATCTGACAGGCACTAATGTGTTCATCTGACAGACACTAATGAGTTTATCTGACAGACACCTAATGCTTTCATCTGACAGACACTAATGTGTTCATCTGACAGACACTAATGTGCTCATCTGACAGACACTAATGTGTTCATCTGACAGACACTAATGTGTCCATCTGACAGACACTAATGTGTTTATCTAACAGGCGAAAGTTGTTCATCTGACAGGTTAAATTGTGTTCCTCTGACAGACATTAATGTGTTCATCTCACAGACAGTAACGTGCTTATCTGACAGGCACTAATGTGTTCATCTGACAGGCACTAATGTGTTCATCTGACAGGCACTAATGTGTTCATCTGACAAACACTAATGTGTTCATCTGACAGACACGAATGTGTTCATCTGACAAACACTAATGTGTTCATCTGACAGACACTAATGAGTTTATCTGATAGACACCTAATGCTTTCATCTGACAGACATTAATGTGTTCATCTGACAGACACTAATGTGTTCGTCTGACAGACGCTAATGTGTTCATCTGACATGCACTAATGTGTTCATCTGACAGACACTAATGTATTCATCTGACAGACACTAATGAGTTTATCTAACAGACACCTAATGCTTTCATCTGACAGACACTGATGTGTTCATCTGACAGACACTAATGTGTTCATCTGACAGACACTAATGTGTTCATCTGACAGACACTAATGTGTTTATCTAACGGGCAAAAGTTGTTCATCTGACTGGTTAAATTGAGTTCCTCTGACAGAAATTAATGTGTTCATCTCACAGACAGTAACGTGCTTATCTGACAGGCACTAATGTGTTCATCTGACAGGCACTAATGTGATCATCTGACAGACACTAAAGTGTTCATCTGACAGGCACGAATGTGTTCATCTGACAAACACAAATGTGAACATCTGACACTCAGTAATGTGTTCATCTGACACTCAGTAATGTGTTCATCTGACAGACAATAATGTGTTCATCTGACAGACACTAATGTGTTCATCTGACAGACACTAATGTGTTCATCTGACAGACACTAATGTGTTTATCTGACAGACACCTAATGCTTTCATCTGACAGACACAAATGTGTTCATCTGACAGACACGAATGTGTTCATCTGACAGACACGAATGTGTTCATCTGACAGACACTAATGTGTTTATCTAACGGGCAAAAGTTGTTCACCTGACAGGTTAAATTGTGTTCCTCTGACAGACATTAATGTGTTCATCTCACAGACAGTAACGTGCTTATCTGACAGGCACTAATGTGTTCATCTGACAGGCACTAATGTGTTCATCTGACAGGCACTAATGTGTTCATCTGACAGTCACTAATGAGTTCATCTGACACTCAGTAATGTGTTCATCTGACAGACAATAATGTGTTCACCTGACAGGCACTAATGTGTTCACCTGACAGGCACTAATGTGTTCACCAGACAGGCACTAATGCGTTCATCTGACAGACACTAACGTGTTCAACCGACAGGCAAAAGCGTGTTTATCTGACATGCACTAATGCGTTCATCTGACAGACACTAACGTGTTTATCTGACAGGCACTAATGCGTTCATCTTACAGACAGTAATGTGTTCAACCGACAGGCAAAAGTGTGTTTTTCTGACAGGTACTAACGTCTTCATCTGATAGTCACTAATATGTTCACCTGACAGGCAAAGGGAGTTCATCTGACATGCAAAGGTGTTTACATCTGACAGGCAGTATTGTGCTCATCAGAAAGGGAAGAGTGTGTTCATCTCACAGGCACTAATATATACATCTGACAGGCACTAATGTGTTCATCTGACAGGCACTAATTTGTTCATCTGACAGACACCTAATGCTTTCATCTGACAGACACGAATGTGTTCATCTGAGAGACACGAATGTGTTCATCTGACAAACACTAATGTGTCATCTGACAGACACTAATGTGTTCACCTGACAGGTACTAATGTGTTCACCTGACAGACACTAACGTTTTTATCTGACAGGCACTAATGCGTTCATCTGACAGACACTAACGTGTTCAACCGTCAGGCAAAAGTGTGTTTTTTTGACAGGTACTAATGTCTTCATCTGATAGACACTAATATGTTCACCTGACAGGCAAAGGGAGTTCATCTGACATGCAAAGGTGTTTACATCTGACAGGCAGTATTGTGCTCATCAGAAAGGGAAGAGTGTGTTCATCTGACAGGCACTAATGTATTCATCTGACAGGCACTAATGTGTTCATCTGACAGGCACTAATGCGTTCATCTGACAGACACTAACGTGTTCAACCGACAGGCAAAAGTGTGTTTTTCTGACAGGTACTAATGTCTTCATCTGATAGACACTAATATGTTCACCTGACAGGCAAAGGGAGTTCATCTGACATGCAAAGGTGCTTACATCTGACAGGCAGTATTGTGCTCATCAGAAACGGAAGAGTGTGTTGATCTGACAGGCACTAATGTGTTCGTCTGACAGGCACTAACACGTTCATCTGACAGGCACTAATGAGTTTATCTGACAGACACCTAATGCTTTCATCTGACAGACACTAATGTGTTCATCTGACAGACACTAATGTGCTCATCTGACAGACTCTAATGTGTTCATCTGACAGGCACTAATGTGTTCATCTGACAGACACTAATGTGTTCATCTGACAGACACTTATGTGTTCATCTGACAGACACTAATGTGCTCATCTGACAGAAACTAATGTGTTCATCTGACAGACACTAATGTGTCCATCTGACAGACACTAATGTGTTTATCTAACAGGCAAAAGTTGTTCATCTGACAGGTTAAATTGTGTTCCTCTGACAGACATTAATGTGTTCATCTCACAGAAAGTAACGTGCTTTTCTGACAGGCACTAATCTGTTCATCTGACAGGCACTAATGTGTTCATCTGACATGCACTAATGTGTTCATCTGACAGACACTAATGTATTCATCTGACAGACACTAATGAGTTTATCTAACAGACACCTAATGCTTTCATCTGACAGACACTGATGTGTTCATCTGACAGACACTAATGTGTTCATCTGACAGACACTAATGTGTTCATCTGACAGACACTAATGTGTTTATCTAACGGGCAAAAGTTGTTCATCTGACTGGTTAAATTGAGTTCCTCTGACAGAAATTAATGTGTTCATCTCACAGACAGTAACGTGCTTATCTGACAGGCACTAATGTGTTCATCTGACAGGCACTAATGTGATCATCTGACAGACACTAAAGTGTTCATCTGACAGGCACGAATGTGTTCATCTGACAAACACAAATGTGAACATCTGACACTCAGTAATGTGTTCATCTGACACTCAGTAATGTGTTCATCTGACAGACAATAATGTGTTCATCTGACAGACACTAATGTGTTCATCTGACAGACACTAATGTGTTCATCTGACAGACACTAATGTGTTTATCTGACAGACACCTAATGCTTTCATCTGACAGACACAAATGTGTTCATCTGACAGACACGAATGTGTTCATCTGACAGACACGAATGTGTTCATCTGACAGACACTAATGTGTTTATCTAACGGGCAAAAGTTGTTCACCTGACAGGTTAAATTGTGTTCCTCTGACAGACATTAATGTGTTCATCTCACAGACAGTAACGTGCTTATCTGACAGGCACTAATGTGTTCATCTGACAGGCACTAATGTGTTCATCTGACAGGCACTAATGTGTTCATCTGACAGTCACTAATGAGTTCATCTGACACTCAGTAATGTGTTCATCTGACAGACAATAATGTGTTCACCTGACAGGCACTAATGTGTTCACCTGACAGGCACTAATGTGTTCACCAGACAGGCACTAATGCGTTCATCTGACAGACACTAACGTGTTCAACCGACAGGCAAAAGCGTGTTTATCTGACATGCACTAATGCGTTCATCTGACAGACACTAACGTGTTTATCTGACAGGCACTAATGCGTTCATCTTACAGACAGTAATGTGTTCAACCGACAGGCAAAAGTGTGTTTTTCTGACAGGTACTAACGTCTTCATCTGATAGTCACTAATATGTTCACCTGACAGGCAAAGGGAGTTCATCTGACATGCAAAGGTGTTTACATCTGACAGGCAGTATTGTGCTCATCAGAAAGGGAAGAGTGTGTTCATCTCACAGGCACTAATATATACATCTGACAGGCACTAATGTGTTCATCTGACAGGCACTAATTTGTTCATCTGACAGACACCTAATGCTTTCATCTGACAGACACGAATGTGTTCATCTGAGAGACACGAATGTGTTCATCTGACAAACACTAATGTGTCATCTGACAGACACTAATGTGTTCACCTGACAGGTACTAATGTGTTCACCTGACAGACACTAACGTTTTTATCTGACAGGCACTAATGCGTTCATCTGACAGACACTAACGTGTTCAACCGTCAGGCAAAAGTGTGTTTTTTTGACAGGTACTAATGTCTTCATCTGATAGACACTAATATGTTCACCTGACAGGCAAAGGGAGTTCATCTGACATGCAAAGGTGTTTACATCTGACAGGCAGTATTGTGCTCATCAGAAAGGGAAGAGTGTGTTCATCTGACAGGCACTAATGTATTCATCTGACAGGCACTAATGTGTTCATCTGACAGGCACTAATGCGTTCATCTGACAGACACTAACGTGTTCAACCGACAGGCAAAAGTGTGTTTTTCTGACAGGTACTAATGTCTTCATCTGATAGACACTAATATGTTCACCTGACAGGCAAAGGGAGTTCATCTGACATGCAAAGGTGCTTACATCTGACAGGCAGTATTGTGCTCATCAGAAACGGAAGAGTGTGTTGATCTGACAGGCACTAATGTGTTCGTCTGACAGGCACTAACACGTTCATCTGACAGGCACTAATGAGTTTATCTGACAGACACCTAATGCTTTCATCTGACAGACACTAATGTGTTCATCTGACAGACACTAATGTGCTCATCTGACAGACTCTAATGTGTTCATCTGACAGGCACTAATGTGTTCATCTGACAGACACTAATGTGTTCATCTGACAGACACTTATGTGTTCATCTGACAGACACTAATGTGCTCATCTGACAGAAACTAATGTGTTCATCTGACAGACACTAATGTGTCCATCTGACAGACACTAATGTGTTTATCTAACAGGCAAAAGTTGTTCATCTGACAGGTTAAATTGTGTTCCTCTGACAGACATTAATGTGTTCATCTCACAGAAAGTAACGTGCTTTTCTGACAGGCACTAATCTGTTCATCTGACAGGCACTAATGTGTTCATCTGACAGGCACTAATTTGTTCATCTGACAGTCACTAATGTGATCATCTGACAGACACTAATGTGTTCATCTGACAGGCACAAATGTGTTCATCTGACAGACAATAATGTGTTCATCTGACTGACACTAATGTGTTCATCTGACAGACACTAACGTGTTCACCTGACAGGCACTAATGTGTTTACCTGACAGGCACTAATGTGTTCATCTGACAGACACTAATGTGTCCATCTGACAGACACTAATGTGTTTATCTAACAGGCAAAAGTTGTTCATCTGACAGGTTAAATTGTGTTCCTCTGACAGACATTAATGTGTTCTTTTCACAGACAGTAACGTGCTTATCTGACAGGCACTAATGTGTTCATCTGACAGGCACCAATGTGTTCATCTGGCAGACACTAATGTGTTCATCTGACAGACACTAATGTGTTCATCTGACAGACACTAATGAGTTTATCTGACAGACACCTAATGCTTTCATCTGACATGCACTAATGTGTTCATCTGACTGGCACTAATGTGTTCATCTGACAGGCACTAATGTGTTCATCTGACAGACAATAATGTGTTCATCTGACAGACGCTAATGAGTTTATCTGACAGACACCTAATGCTTTCATCTGACAGACACTAATGTGTTTCTCTGACAGACATTAATGTGTTCATCTCACAGAAAGTAACGTGCTTATCTGACAGGCACTAATGAGTTCATCTGACAGACACTAATGAGTTTATCTGACAGACACAAATGAATTCATCTGACAGGCACTAATGTGCTCATCTGACAGACACTAATGTGTCCATCTGACAGTCACTAATGTGTCCATCTGACAGACACTAATGTGTTCATCTGACAGTCACTAATGAGTTCATCTGACACTCAGTAATGTGTTCATCTGACAGACAATAATGTGTTCATCTGACAGACACTAATGTGTTCATCTGACAGACACTAATGTGTTCACCTGATAGGCACTAATGTGTTCAACTGACAGGCACTAATGTGTTCATCTGACAGACACTAATGTGTCCATCTGACAGACACTAATGTGTTTATCTAACAGGCAAAAGCTGTTCATCTGACAGGTTAAATTGTGTTCCTCTGACAGACATTAATGTGTTCATCTCACAGACAGTAACGTGCTTATCTGACAGGCACTAATGTGTTCATCTGACAGACACTAATGTGTTCATCTGACAGACACTAATGTGTTCATCTGACAGACACTAATGAGTTTATCTGACAGACACCTAATGCTTTCATCTGTCAGGCACTAATGTGTTCATCTGACAGGCACTAATGTGTTCATCTGACAGGCACTAATGTGTTCATCTGACAGACACTAATGTGTTCATCTGACAGACACTAATGAGTTTATCTGACAGACACCTAATGCTTTCATCTGACAGACACTAATGTGTTCATCTGACAGACACTAATGTGTTCATCTGACAGACACTAATGTGTTTATCTAACAGGCAAAAGTAGTTCATCTGACAGGTTAAGTTGTGTTCCTCTGACAGACATTAATGTGTTCATCTCACAGACAATAACTTGCTTATCTGACAGGCACTAATGTGTTCATCTGACAGGCACTAACGTGTTCACCTGGCAGTCACTAATGTGATCATCTGACAGACACTAATGTGTTCATTTGACAGCCAAAAATGTGTTCATCTGACAGTCACTGATGTGATCATCTGACAGACATTAATATGTCCATCTGACAGGCACAAATGTGTTCATCTGGCAGACACTAATGAGTTTATCTGACAGACACAAATTTGAACATCTGACACTCAGTAATGTGTTCATCCGACACTCAGTAATGTGTTCATCTGACAGACAATAACGTGTTCATCTGACAGACACTAAGGTGTTCATCTGACAGACACTAATGTGTCCATCTGACAGACACTAATGTGTTTATCTAACGGGCAAAAGTTGTTCATCTGACAGGTTAAATTGTGTTCCTCTGACAGACATTAATGTGTTCATCTCACAGACAGTAACATGCTTATCTGACAGGCACAAATGTGTTCCTGACCAAGACTAATGAGTTTATTTGACAGACACAAATGTGAACATCTGACACTCAGTAATGTGTTCATCTGACACTCAGTAATGTGTTCATCTGACAGAAAATAATGTGTTCATCTGGCAGGCACTAATGTGTTCATCAGACAGGCACAAATGTGTTCATCTGACAGACACTAATGAGTTTATCTGACAGACACAAATGTGAACATCTGACACTCAGTAATGTGTTCATCTGACACTCAGTAATGTGTTCATCTGACAGGCACTAATGTGTTCATCTGAGAGACAAAAATGTGTTCATCTGACAGGCACTAATGTGTTCATCTGACAGACACTAATGTGTTCATCTGACAGGCACAAATGTGTTCATCTGACAGACACAAATGAGTTCATCTGACAGCCACTAATGTGTCCATCTGACAGACACTAATGTGTCCATCTGACAGGCACTAATGTGCTCATCTGACAGTCACGAATGAGTTCATCTGACACTCAGTAATGTGTTCTTCTGACAGACAATAATGTGTTCATCTGACAGACACTAATGTGTTCATCTGACAGACACTAATGTGTTCATCTGACAGACACTAATGTGTTCATCTGACAGACACTAATGTGTCCATCTGACAGACACTAATGTGTTCATCTGACAGTCACTAATGAGTTCATCTGACACTCAGTAATGTGTTCTTCTCACAGACAATAATGTGTTCATCTAACAGACACTAATGTGTCCATCTGACAGACACTAATGTGTTCATCTGACAGACACTAATGTGTTCATCTGACAGTCACTAATGAGTTCATCTGACACTCAGTAATGTGTTCTTCTGACAGACAATAATGTGTTCATCTGACAGACACTAATGTGTTCATCTGACAGACACTAATGTGTTCACCTGACAGGCACTAATGTGTTCACCTGACAGACACTAAGGTGTTCATCTGACAGACACTAATGTGTCCATCTGACAGACACTAATGTTTTCATCTGACAGTCACTAATGAGTTCATCTGACACTCAGTAATGTGTTCTTCTGACAGACAATAATGTGTTCATCTGACAGACACTAATGTGTTCATCTGACAGACACTAATGTGTTCACCTGACAGGCAAAAGTTGTTCATCTGACAGGTTAAATTGTGTTCCTCTGACAGACATTAATGTGTTCATCTCACAGACAGTAACGTGCTTATCTGACAGGCACTAATGTGTTCATCTGACGGGCAGTAATGTGTTCATCTGACAGGCACTAATGTGTTCATCTGACAGGAACTAATGTGTTCATCTGACAGACACGAACGTGTTCATCTGACAAACACTAATGTGTTCATCTGACAGACACTAATGGGTTTATCTGACAGACACCTAATGCTTTCATCTGACACATTAATGTGTTCATCTGACAGACACTAATGTGTTCGTCTGACAGACGCTAATGTGTTCATCTGACAGGCACTAATGTGTTCATCTGACAGACACTAATGTATTCATCTGACAGACACTAATGAGTTTATCTAACAGACACCTAATGCTTTCATCTGACAGACACGAATGTGTTCATCTGACAGACACTGATGTGTTCATCTGACAGACACTAATGTGTTCATCTGACAGACACTAATGTGTTCATCTGACAGACACTAATGTGTTCATCTGACAGACACTAATATGTTCATCTGACAGACACTAATGTGTTCATCTGACAGACACTAATGTGTTTATCTAACGGGCAAAAGTTGTTCATCTGACTGGTTAAATTGAGTTCCTCTGACAGAAATTAATGTGTTCATCTCACAGACAGTAACGTGCTTATCTGACAGGCACTAATGTGTTCATCTGACAGGCACTAATGTGATCATCTGACAGACACTAATGTGTTCATCTGACAGGCACGAATGTGTTCATCTGACAAACACAAATGTGAACATCTGACACTCAGTAATGTGTTCATCTGACACTCAGTAATGTGTTCATCTGACAGACAATAATGTGTTCATCTGACAGACACTAATGTGTTCATCTGACAGACACTAATGTGTTCATCTGACAGACACTAATGTGTTTATCTGACAGACACCTAATGCTTTCATCTGACAGACACAAATGTGTTCATCTGACAGACACGAATGTGTTCATCTGACAGACACGAATGTGTTCATCTGACAGACACTAATGTGTTCATCTGACAGACACTAATGTGTCCATCTGACAGACACTAATGTGTTTATCTAACGGGCAAAAGTTGTTCACCTGACAGGTTAAATTGTGTTCCTCGGACAGACATTAATGTGTTCATCTCACAGACAGTAACGTGCTTGTCTGACAGGCACTAATGTGTTTATCTGACAGGCACTAATGTGTTCATCTGACAGGCACTAATGTGTCCATCTGACAGACACTAATGTGTTTATCTAACAGGCAAAAGTTGTTCATCTGACAGGTTAAATTGTGTTCCTCTGACAGACATTAATGTGTTCATCTCACAGAAAGTAACGTGCTTTTCTGACAGGCACTAATCTGTTCATCTGACAGGCACTAATGTGTTCATCTGACAGGCACTAATTTGTTCATCTGACAGTCACTAATGTGATCATCTGACAGACACTAATGTGTTCATCTGACAGGCACAAATGTGTTCATCTGACAGACAATAATGTGTTCATCCGACTGACACTAATGTGTTCATCTGACAGACACTAACGTGTTCAACTGACAGGCACTAATGTGTTTACCTGACAGGCACTAATGTGTTCATCTGACAGACACTAATGTGTCCATCTGACAGACACTAATGTGTTTATCTAACAGGCAAAAGTTGTTCATCTGACAGGTTAAATTGTGTTCCTCTGACAGACATTAATGTGTTCTTTTCACTGACAGTAACGTGCTTATCTGACAGGCACTAATGTGTTCATCTGACAGGCACCAATGTGTTCATCTGGCAGACACTAATGTGTTCATCTGACAGACACTAATGTGTTCATCTGACAGACACTAATGAGTTTATCTGACAGACACCTAATGCTTTCATCTGACATGCACTAATGTGTTCATCTGACTGGCACTAATGTGTTCATCTGACAGGCACTAATGTGTTCATCTGACAGACAATAATGTGTTCATCTGACAGACGCTAATGAGTTTATCTGACAGACACCTAATGCTTTCATCTGACAGACACTAATGTGTTTCTCTGACAGACATTAATGTGTTCATCTCACAGAAAGTAACGTGCTTATCTGACAGGCACTAATGAGTTCATCTGACAGACACTAATGAGTTTATCTGACAGACACAAATGAATTCATCTGACAGGCACTAATGTGCTCATCTGACAGATACTAATGTGTCCATCTGACAGTCACTAATGTGTCCATCTGACAGACACTAATGTGTTCATCTGACAGTCACTAATGAGTTCATCTGACACTCAGTAATGTGTTCATCTGACAGACAATAATGTGTTCATCTGACAGACACTAATGTGTTCATCTGACAGACACTAATGTGTTCACCTGATAGGCACTAATGTGTTCAACTGACAGGCACTAATGTGTTCATCTGACAGACACTAATGTGTCCATCTGACAGACACTAATGTGTTTATCTAACAGGCAAAAGCTGTTCATCTGACAGGTTAAATTGTGTTCCTCTGACAGACATTAATGTGTTCATCTCACAGACAGTAACGTGCTTATCTGACAGGCACTAATGTGTTCATCTGACAGACACTAATGTGTTCATCTGACAGACACTAATGTGTTCATCTGACAGACACTAATGAGTTTATCTGACAGACACCTAATGCTTTCATCTGTCAGGCACTAATGTGTTCATCTGACAGGCACTAATGTGTTCATCTGACAGGCACTAATGTGTTCATCTGACAGACACTAATGTGTTCATCTGACAGACACTAATGAGTTTATCTGACAGACACCTAATGCTTTCATCTGACAGACACTAATGTGTTCATCTGACAGACACTAATGTGTTCATCTGACAGACACTAATGTGTTTATCTAACAGGCAAAAGTAGTTCATCTGACAGGTTAAGTTGTGTTCCTCTGACAGACATTAATGTGTTCATCTCACAGACAATAACTTGCTTATCTGACAGGCACTAATGTGTTCATCTGACAGGCACTAACGTGTTCACCTGGCAGTCACTAATGTGATCATCTGACAGACACTAATGTGTTCATTTGACAGCCAAAAATGTGTTCATCTGACAGTCACTGATGTGATCATCTGACAGACATTAATATGTCCATCTGACAGGCACAAATGTGTTCATCTGGCAGACACTAATGAGTTTATCTGACAGACACAAATTTGAACATCTGACACTCAGTAATGTGTTCATCCGACACTCAGTAATGTGTTCATCTGACAGACAATAACGTGTTCATCTGACAGACACTAAGGTGTTCATCTGACAGACACTAATGTGTCCATCTGACAGACACTAATGTGTTTATCTAACGGGCAAAAGTTGTTCATCTGACAGGTTAAATTGTGTTCCTCTGACAGACATTAATGTGTTCATCTCACAGACAGTAACATGCTTATCTGACAGGCACAAATGTGTTCCTGACCAAGACTAATGAGTTTATTTGACAGACACAAATGTGAACATCTGACACTCAGTAATGTGTTCATCTGACACTCAGTAATGTGTTCATCTGACAGAAAATAATGTGTTCATCTGGCAGGCACTAATGTGTTCATCAGACAGGCACAAATGTGTTCATCTGACAGACACTAATGAGTTTATCTGACAGACACAAATGTGAACATCTGACACTCAGTAATGTGTTCATCTGACACTCAGTAATGTGTTCATCTGACAGGCACTAATGTGTTCATCTGAGAGACAAAAATGTGTTCATCTGACAGGCACTAATGTGTTCATCTGACAGACACTAATGTGTTCATCTGACAGGCACAAATGTGTTCATCTGACAGACACAAATGAGTTCATCTGACAGCCACTAATGTGTCCATCTGACAGACACTAATGTGTCCATCTGACAGGCACTAATGTGCTCATCTGACAGTCACGAATGAGTTCATCTGACACTCAGTAATGTGTTCTTCTGACAGACAATAATGTGTTCATCTGACAGACACTAATGTGTTCATCTGACAGACACTAATGTGTTCATCTGACAGACACTAATGTGTTCATCTGACAGACACTAATGTGTTCATCTGACAGACACTAATGTGTCCATCTGACAGACACTAATGTGTTCATCTGACAGTCACTAATGAGTTCATCTGACACTCAGTAATGTGTTCTTCTCACAGACAATAATGTGTTCATCTGACAGACACTAATGTGTCCATCTGACAGACACTAATGTGTTCATCTGACAGACACTAATGTGTTCATCTGACAGTCACTAATGAGTTCATCTGACACTCAGTAATGTGTTCTTCTGACAGACAATAATGTGTTCATCTGACAGACACTAATGTGTTCATCTGACAGACACTAATGTGTTCACCTGACAGGCACTAATGTGTTCACCTGACAGACACTAAGGTGTTCATCTGACAGACACTAATGTGTCCATCTGACAGACACTAATGTTTTCATCTGACAGTCACTAATGAGTTCATCTGACACTCAGTAATGTGTTCTTCTGACAGACAATAATGTGTTCATCTGACAGACACTAATGTGTTCATCTGACAGACACTAATGTGTTCACCTGACAGGCAAAAGTTGTTCATCTGACAGGTTAAATTGTGTTCCTCTGACAGACATTAATGTGTTCATCTCACAGACAGTAACGTGCTTATCTGACAGGCACTAATGTGTTCATCTGACGGGCAGTAATGTGTTCATCTGACAGGCACTAATGTGTTCATCTGACAGGAACTAATGTGTTCATCTGACAGACACGAACGTGTTCATCTGACAAACACTAATGTGTTCATCTGACAGACACTAATGAGTTTATCTGACAGACACCTAATGCTTTCATCTGACACATTAATGTGTTCATCTGACAGACACTAATGTGTTCGTCTGACAGACGCTAATGTGTTCATCTGACAGGCACTAATGTGTTCATCTGACAGACACTAATGTATTCATCTGACAGACACTAATGAGTTTATCTAACAGACACCTAATGCTTTCATCTGACAGACACGAATGTGTTCATCTGACAGACACTGATGTGTTCATCTGACAGACACTAATGTGTTCATCTGACAGACACTAATGTGTTCATCTGACAGACACTAATGTGTTCATCTGACAGACACTAATATGTTCATCTGACAGACACTAATGTGTTCATCTGACAGACACTAATGTGTTTATCTAACGGGCAAAAGTTGTTCATCTGACTGGTTAAATTGAGTTCCTCTGACAGAAATTAATGTGTTCATCTCACAGACAGTAACGTGCTTATCTGACAGGCACTAATGTGTTCATCTGACAGGCACTAATGTGATCATCTGACAGACACTAATGTGTTCATCTGACAGGCACGAATGTGTTCATCTGACAAACACAAATGTGAACATCTGACACTCAGTAATGTGTTCATCTGACACTCAGTAATGTGTTCATCTGACAGACAATAATGTGTTCATCTGACAGACACTAATGTGTTCATCTGACAGACACTAATGTGTTCATCTGACAGACACTAATGTGTTTATCTGACAGACACCTAATGCTTTCATCTGACAGACACAAATGTGTTCATCTGACAGACACGAATGTGTTCATCTGACAGACACGAATGTGTTCATCTGACAGACACTAATGTGTTCATCTGACAGACACTAATGTGTCCATCTGACAGACACTAATGTGTTTATCTAACGGGCAAAAGTTGTTCACCTGACAGGTTAAATTGTGTTCCTCGGACAGACATTAATGTGTTCATCTCACAGACAGTAACGTGCTTGTCTGACAGGCACTAATGTGTTTATCTGACAGGCACTAATGTGTTCATCTGACAGGCACTAATGTGTTCATCTGACAATCACTAATGAGTTCATCTGACACTCAGTAATGTGTTCATCTGACAGACAATAATGTGTTCACCTGACAGGCACTAATGTGTTCACCTGACAGGCACTAATGTGTTCACCAGACAGGCACTAATGTGTTCACCTGACAGACACTAACGTGTTTATCTGACAGGCACTAATGCGTTCATCTGACAGACACTAACGTGTTCAAACTACAGGCAAAAGTGTGTTTATCTGACATGCACTAATGCGTTCACCTGACAGACACTAACGTGTTTATCTGACAGGCACTAATGCGTTCATCTGACAGACAGTAACGTGTTCAACCGACAGGCAAAAGTGTGTTTTTCTGACAGGTACTAACGTCTTCATCTGATAGTCACTAATATGTTCACCTGACAGGCAAAGGGAGTTCATCTGACATGCAAAGGTGTTTACATCTGACAGGCAGTATTGTGCTCATCAGAAAGGGAAGAGTGTGTTCATCTCACAGGCACTAATATATACATCTGACAGGCACTAATGTGTTCATCTGACAGGCACTAATTTGTTCATCTGACAGACACCTAATGCTTTCATCTGACAGACACGAATGTGTTCATCTGAGAGACACGAATGTGTTCATCTGACAAACACTAACGTTTTTATCTGACAGGCACTAATGCGTTCATCTGACAGACAGTAATGTGTTCAACCGACAGGCAAAAGTGTGTTTTTTTGACAGGTACTAACGTCTTCATCTGATAGACACTAATATGTTCACCTGACAGGCAAAGGGAGTTCATCTGACATGCAAAGGTGTTTACATCTGACAGGCAGTATTGTGCTCATCAGAAAGGGAAGAGTGTGTTCATCTGACAGGCACTAATGTATTCATCTGACAGGCATTAATGTGTTCATCTGACAGGCACTAACGTGTTTATCTGACAGGCACTAATGCGTTCATCTGACAGACACTAATGCGTTCATCTGACAGACACTAACGTGTTCAACCGACAGGCAAAAGTGTGTTTTTCTGACAGGTACTAATGTCTTCATCTGATAGACACTAATATGTTCACCTGACAGGCAAAGGGAGTTCATCTGACATGCAAAGGTGCTTACATCTGACAGGCAGTATTGTGCTCATCAGAAAGGGAAGAGTGTGTTGATCTGACAGGCACTAATGTGTTCGTCTGACAGGCACTAACATGTTCATCTGACAGGCACTAATGAGTTTATCTGACAGACACCTAATGTTTTCATCTGACAGACACTAATGTGTTCATCTGACAGACACTAATGTGCTCATCTGACAGACTCTAATGTGTTCATCTGACAGGCACTAATGTGTTCATCTGACAGACACTAATGTGTTCATCTGACAGACACTTATGTGTTCATCTGACAGACACTAATGTGCTCATCTGACAGAAACTAATGTGTTCATCTGACAGACAATAATGTGTCCATCTGACAGACACTAATGTGTTTATCTAACAGGCAAAAGTTGTTCATCTGACAGGTTAAATTGTGTTCCTCTGACAGACATTAATGTGTTCATCTCACAGAAAGTAACGTGCTTTTCTGACAGGCACTAATCTGTTCATCTGACAGGCACTAATGTGTTCATCTGACAGGCACTAATTTGTTCATCTGACAGTCACTAATGTGATCATCTGACAGACACTAATGTGTTCATCTGACAGGCACAAATGTGTTCATCTGACAGACACAAATGAGTTTATCTGACAGCCACTAATGTGTCCATCTGACAGGCACTAATGTGCTCATCTGACAGACACTAATGTGTCCATCTGACACACACTAATGTGTTCATCTGACAGTCACTAATGAGTTCATCTGACACTCAGTAATGTGTTCTTCTGACAGACAATAATGTGTTCATCTGACAGACACTAATGTGTTCATCTGACAGACACTAATGTGTTCACCTGACAGGCACTAATGTGTTCACCTGACAGGCACTAATGTGTTCATCTGACAGACACTAATGTGTCCATCTGACAGACACTAATGTGTTTATCTAACAGGCAAAAGTTGTTCATCTGACAGGTTAAATTGTGTTCCTCTGACAGACATTAATGTGTTCTTCTCACAGACAGTAACGTGCTTATCTGACAGGCACTAATGTGTTCACCTGACAGGCACTAATGTGTTCATCTGGCAGACACTAATGTGTTCATCTGACAGGAACTAATGTGTTCATCTGACAGACACTAATGAGTTTATCTGACAGACACCTAATGCTTTCATCTGACATGCACTAATGTGTTCATCTGACAGGCACTAATGTGTTCATCTGACAGGCACTAATGTGTTCATCTGACAGGCACTAATGTGTTCATCTGACAGACAATAATGTGTTCATCTGACAGACGCTAATGAGTTTATCTGACAGACACCTAGTGCTTTCATCTGACTGACACTAATGTGTTTCTCTGACAGACATTAATGTGTTCATCTCACAGAAAGTAACGTGCTTATCTGACAGGCACTAATCTGTTCATCTGACAGACACTAATGAGTTTATCTGACAGACACAAATGAATTCATCTGACAGGCACTAATGTGCTCATCTGACAGACACTAATGTGTCCATCTGACAGTCACTAATGTGTCCATCTGACAGACACTAATGTGTTCATTTGACAGTCACTAATGAGTTCATCTGACACTCAGTAATGTGTTCATCTGACAGACAATAATGTGTTCATCTGACAGACACTAATGTGTTCCTATGACAGACATTAATGTGTTCATCTCACAGACAGTAACGTGCTTATCTGACAGGCACTAATGTGTTCATCTGACAGACACTAATGTGTTCATCTGACAGACACTAATGTGTTCATCTGACAGACACTAATGAGTTTATCTGACAGACACCTAATGCTTTCATCTGTCAGGCACTAATGTGTTCATCTGACAGGCACTAATGTGTTCATCTGACAGGCATTAATGTGTTCATCTGACAGACACTAATGAGTTTATCTGACAGACACCTAATGCTTTCATCTGACAGACACTAATGTGTTCATCTGACAGACACTAATGTGTTCATCTGACAGACACTAATGTGTTCATCTGACAGACACTAATGTGTTTATCTAACAGGCACTAATGTGTTCATCTGACAGGCACTAACGTGTTCACCTGGCAGTCACTAATGTGATCATCTGACAGACACTAATGTGTTCATTTGACAGCCAAAAATGTGTTCATCTGACAGTCACTGATGTGATCATCTGACAGACACTAATATGTCCATCTGACAGGCACAAATGTGTTCATCTGGCAGACACTAATGAGTTTATCTGACAGACACAAATGTGAACATCTGACACTCAGTAATGTGTTCATCTGACACTCAGTAATGTGTTCATCTGACTGACAATAACGTGTTCATCTGACAGACACTAAGGTGTTCATCTGACAGACACTAATGTGTCCATCTGACAGACACTAATGTGTTTATCTAACGGGCAAAAGTTGTTCATCTGACAGGTTAAATTGTGTTCCTCTGACAGACATTAATGTGTTCATCTCACAGACAGTAACGTGCTTATCTGACAGGCACAAATGTGTTCCTGACCAAGACTAATGAGTTTATTTGACAGACACAAATGTGAACATCTGACACTCAGTAATGTGTTCATCTGACACTCAGTAATGTGTTCATCTGACAGAAAATAATGTGTTCATCTGGCAGGCACTAATGTGTTCATCAGACAGGCACAAATGTGTTCATCTGACAGACACTAATGAGTTTATCTGACAGACACAAATGTGAACATCTGACACTCAGTAATGTGTTCATCTGACACTCAGTAATGTGTTCATCTGACAGGCACTAATGTGTTCATCTGAGAGACAAAAATGTGTTCATCTGACAGGCACTAATGTGTTCATCTGACAGGCACAAATGTGTTCATCTGGCAGACACTAATGAGTTTATCTGACAGACACAAATGTGAACATCTGACACTCAGTAATGTGTTTATCTGGCACTCAGTAATGTGTTCATCTGACAGACAATAATGTGTTCATCTGACTGACACTAACGTGTTTTTCCGCCAGGTACTAATGCGTTCATGTGACTGACACTCACGTGTTTATCTGACAGGCACTAATGCGTTCATCTGACAGACACTAACGTGTTCAACCGACAGGCTAAAGTGTGTTTTTCTGACAGGTACTAATGTCTTCATGTGATAGACACTAATATGTTCACCTGACATTCAAAGGGAGTTCATCTGACATGCAAAGGTGTTTACATCTGACGGGCAGTATTGTGCTCATCAGAAAGGGAAAAGTGTGTTCATCTGAGAGGCACTAATGTGTTCATCTGACAGGCACTAACGTGTTCATCTGACAGGCACTAATGTGTTCATCTGACAGGCACTAATGAGTTTATCTGACAAGCACTAATTTGTTTGTCTGACAGGCACTAATGCATTCATCTGACAGACACTAACGTGTTTATCTGACCGTCCCTAATGCGTTCATCTGACAGACACTAAAGTGTTTATCTGACAGACACCTAATGCTTTCATCTGACAGACACGAATGTGTTCATCTGACAGACACGAATGTGTTCATCTGACAGACACGAATGTGTTCATCTGACAGAAACTAATGTGTTCATCTGACAGACACTAATGTGTCCATCTGACAGACACTAATGTGTTTATCTAACGGGCAAAAGTTGTTCATCTGACAGGTTAAATTGTGTTCCTCTGACAGACATTAATGTGTTCATCTCACAGACAGTAACGTGCTTATCTGACAGGCACTAATGTGTTCATCTGACAGGCACTAATGTGTTCATCTGACAGTCACTAATGAGTTCATCTGACACTCAGTAATGTGTTCATCTGACAGACAATAATGTGTTCACCTGACAGGCACTAATGTGTTCACCTGACAGACACTAACGTGTTTATCTGACAGGCACTAATGCGTTCATCTGACAGACACTTACGTGTTCAACTGACAGGCAAAAGTGTGTTTATCTGACATGCACTAATGCGTTCATCTGACAGACACTAACGTGTTTATCTGGCAGGCACTAATGCGTTCATCTGGCAGACAGTAATGTGTTCAACCGACAGGCAAAAGTGTGTTTTTCTGACAGGTACTAACGTCTTCATCTGATAGTCACTAATATGTTCATCTGACAGGCAAAGGGAGTTCATCTGACATGCAAAGGTGTTTACATCTGACAGGCAGTATTGTGCTCATCAGAAAGGGAAGAGTGTGTTCATCTCACAGGCACTAATATATACATCTGACAGGCACTAATGTGTTCATCTGACAGGCACTAATTTGTTCATCTGACAGACACCTAATGCTTTCATCTGACAGACACGAATGTGTTCATCTGAAAGACATGAATGTGTTCATCTGACAAACACTAATGTGTTCATCTGACAGACACTAATGTGTTCACCTGACAGGTACTAATGTGTTCACCTGACAGACACTAACATTTTTATCTGACAGGCACTAATGCGTTCATCTGACAGACACTAACGTGTTCAACCGTCAGGCAAAAGTGTGTTTTTCTGACAGGTACTAATGTCTTCATCTGATAGACACTAATATGTTCACCTGACAGGCAAAGGGAGTTCATCTGACATGCAAAGGTGTTTACATCTGACAGGCAGTATTGTGCTCATCAGAAAGGGAAGAGTGTGTTCATCTGACAGGCACTAATGTATTCATCTGACAGGCACTAAAGTGTTCATCTGACAGGCCCTAATGTGTTCATCTGACAGGCACTAATGTGTTCATCTTACAGGCACTAATTTGTTTATCTGACAGGCACTAATGCATTCATCTGACAGACACTAACGTGTTTATCTGACAGGCACTAATTCGTTCATCTGACCGACACTAACGTGTTCAACCGACAGGCAAAAGTGTTTTTATCTGACAGGCACTAATGCGTTCATCTGACAGACACTAACGTGTTTATCTGACAGGCACTAATGCGTTCATCTGACAGACACTAACGTGTTCAACCGACAGGCAAAAGTGTGTTTTTCTGACAGGTACTAATGTGTTCATCTGATAGACACTAATATGTTCACCTGACAGGCAAAGGGAGTTCATCTGACATGCAAAGGTTTTTACATCTGACAGGCAGTATTGTGCTCATCAGAAAGGGAAGAGTGTGTTGATCTGACAGGCACTAATGTGTTCGTCTGACAGGCACTAACGTGTTCATCCGACAGGCACTAATGAGTTTATCTGACAGACACCCAATGCTTTCATCTGACAGATACTAATTTCTTCATCAGACAGACACTAATGTGTTTATCTAACGGGCAAATGTTGTTCATCTGACAGGTTAAATTGTGTTCCTCTAACAGACATTAATGTGTTCATCTCACAGACAGTAACGTGCTTATCTGACAGGCACTAATGTGTTCATCTGACAGGCACTAATGTGTTCATCTGACAGACAGTAATGTGTTCATCTGACAGACACTAATGAGTTTATCTGACAGACACCTAATGCTTTCATCTGACAGGCACTAATGTGTTCATCTGACAGGCACTAATGTGTTCATCTGACAGGCACTAATGTGTTCATCTGACAGACACTAATGAGTTTATCTGACAGACACCTAATGCTTTCATCTGACAGACACTAATGTGTTCATCTGACAGACACTAATGTGCTCATCTGACAGACACTAATGTGCTCATCTGACAGACACTAATGTGTTCATCTGACAGACACTAATGTGTCCATCTGACAGACACTGATGTGTTTATCTAACAGGCAAAAGTTGTTCATCTGACAGGTTAAATTGTGTTCCTCTGACAGACATTAATGTGTTCATCTCACAGACAGTAAAGTGCTTATCTGACAGGCACTAATGTGTTCATCTGACAGGCAGTAATGTGTTCATCTGACAGGCACTAATGTGTTCATCTGACAGGAACTAATGTGTTCATCTGACAGACACGAATGTGTTCATCTGACAAACACTAATGTGTTCATCTGACAGACACTAATGAGTTTATCTGACAGACACCTAATGCTTTCATCTGACAGACATTAATGTGTTCATCTGACAGACACTAATGTGTTCGTCTGACAGACGCTAATGCGTTCGTCTGACAGACACTAATGTGTCCATCTGACAGACACTAATGTGTTTATCTAACAGGCAAAAGTTGTTCATCTGACAGGTTAAGTTGTGTTCCTCTGACAGACATTAATGTGTTCATCTCACAGACAGTAACGTGCTTATCTGACAGGCACTAATGTGTTCATCTGACAGGCACTAATGTGTTCATCTGACAGGCACTGATGTGATCATCTGACAGACACTAATGTGTTCATCTGACCGGCACTAATGAGTTTATCTGACAGACACAAATGTGAACATCTGATACTCAGTAATGTGTTCATCTGACAGACAATAACGTGTTCATCTGACAGATGCTAATGTGTTCATCTGACAGACACTAATGTGTTCCTCTGACAGGCACTAATGTGTTCATCTGACAGACACTTATGTGTTCAACTGACACGCACTAATGTGTTCATCTGACCTAAACTAACTTGTTCACCTGACAGGCACTAATGTGTTCACCTGACAGGCACTAATGTGTTCATCTGACAGACACTAATGTGTTCGTCTGACTGACACTAATGGGTTCGTCTGACTGACACTAATGTGTTTATCTGACAGGAGCGAATGTTATCATCTTACAGAAACAAATGTGATCCTCTGACCGGCACTAATGAGTTTATCTGACAGACACTAATGTGTTCATTTGACATACACTAATGTGTTCATCTGACAGACACTAATGTGTTCATCTGACAGACACTAATGCGTTCATCTGACAGACACCAACGTGTTCAACCGACAGGCAAAAGTGAGTTTATCTGACAGGCACTAATGCTTTCATCTGACCGACACTAACGTGTTCAACTGACAGACAAAAGTGTGTTTTTCTGACAGGTAGTAATGTCTTCATCTGATAGGCACTAATATGTTCACCTGACAGGCAAATGGAGTTCATCTGACATGCAAAGGTGTTTACATTTGACAGGCAGTATTGTGCTCATCAGAAAGGGAAGAGTGTGTTCATCTGACAGGCACTAATGTGTTCGTCTGACAGGCACTAATGTGTTCAACTGACAGGCACTAATGAGTTTCTCCGTCAGACACCTAATGCTTTCATCTGACAGACACTAGTGTATTCATCTGACAGACACGAATGTGTTCATCTGACAGACACTAATGTGTTCCTCTGACGGACACTAATGTGTTTATCTGACAGACACTAATGTGTTCATCTGACAGACATTTAATGTGTCCATCTGACAGACACTAATGTGTTTATCTAACGGGCAAAAGTTGTTCATCTGACAGGTTAAATTGTGTTCCTCTAACAGACATTAATGTGTTCATCTCGCAGACAGAAACGTGCTTATCTGACAGGCACTAATGTGTTCATCTGACAGGCACTAATGTGTTCATCTGAAAGACACTAATGTTTTCATCTGACAGACACTAATGAGTTTATCTGAGGGACACCTAATGCTTTCATCTGACAGACACGAATGTGTTCATCTGACAGACACTAATGTGTTCATCTGACAGACATTAATGTGTTCATCTGACAGACACGAATGTGTTCATCTGACAGACACTAATGTGTTCCTCTGACAGATATTAATGTGTTCATCTCACAGAAAGTAACGTGCTTATCTGACAGGCACTAATCTGTTCATCTGACAGGCACTAATGTGTTCATCTGACAGGCAGTAATTTGTTCATCTGACAGTCACTAATGTGATCATCTGACAGACACTAATGTGTTCATCTGACAGGCACAAATGTGTTCATCTGACAGACACTAATGAGTTTATCTGACAGACACAAATGTGTTCATCTGACAGGCACTAATTTGTTCATCTGACAGACACTAATGTGTCCATCTGACAGACACTAATGTGTCCATCTGACAGACACTAATGTGTTCATCTGACAGACACTAATGTGTTCACCTGACAGGCACTAATGTGTTCACCTGACAGGAACTAATGTGTTCACCTGACAGACACTAACGTTTTTATCTGACAGGCACTAATGCGTTCAGCTGACAGACACTAACGTGTTCAACCGACAGGAAAAAGTGTGTTTTTCTGACGGGTACTAATGTCTTAATCTGATAGACACTAATATGTTCACCTGACAGGCAAAGGGAGTTCATCTGACATGCAAAGGTGTTTACATCTGACAGGCAGTATTGTGCTCATCAGAAAGGGAAGAGTGTGTTCATCTGACAGGCACTAATGTATTCATCTAACAGGCACTAATGTGTTCATCTGACAGGCCCTAATGTGTTCATCTGACAGGCACTAATGTGTTCATCTGACAGGCACTAATGTGTTCATCTTACAGGCACTAATGAGTTTATCTGACAGGCACTAATTTGTTTATCTGACAGGCACTAATTCGTTCATCTGACCGACACTAACGTTTTCAACCGACAGGCAAAAGTGTGTTTATCTGACAGGCACTAATGCGTTCATCTGACAGACACAAACGTGTTTATCTGACAGGCACTAATTCGTTCATCTGACAGACGCTAACGTGTTCAACCGACAGGCAAAAGTGTGTTTTTCTGACAGGTACTAATGTCTTCATCTGATAGACACTAATATGTTCACCTGACAGGCAAAGGGAGTTCATCTGACATGCAAAGGTGTTTACATCTGACAGGCAGTATTGTGCTCATCAGAAAGGGACGAGTGTGTTGATCTGACAGGCACTAAAGTGTTCGTCTGACAGGCACTAACGTGTTCATCCGACAGGCACTAATGTGTTTATCTGACAGACACCTAATGCTTTCATCTGACAGATACTAATTTCTTCATCAGACAGACACTAATGTGTTTATCTAACGGGCAAATGTTGTTCATCTGACAGGTTAAATTGTGTTCCTCTAACAGACATTAATGTGTTCATCTCACAGACAGTAACGTGCTTATCTGACAGGCACTAATGTGTTCATCTGACAGGCACTAATGTGTTCATCTGACAGACACTAATGAGTTTATCTGACAGACACCTAATGCTTTCATCTGACAGGCACTAATGTGTTCATCTGACAGGCACTAATGTGTTCATCTGACAGGCACTAATGTATTCATCTGACAGGCACTAATGTGTTCATCTGACAGACACTAATGAGTTTATCTGACAGACACCTAATGCTTTCATCTGACAGACACTAATGTGTTCATCTGACAGACACTAATGTGCTCATCTGACAGACACTAATGTGTGCATCTGACAGACACTAATGTGTCCATCTGACAGACACTAATGTGTTTATCTAACAGGCAAAAGTTGTTCATCTGACAGGTTAAATTGTGTTCCTCTGACAGACATTAATGTGTTCATCTCACAGACAGTAACGTGCTTATCTGACAGGCACTAATGTGTTCATCTGACAGGCAGTAATGTGTTCATCTGACAGGCACTAATGTGTTCATCTGACAGGAACTAATGTGTTCATCTGACAGACACGAATGTGTTCATTTGACAAACACTAATGTGTTCATCTGACAGACACTAATGAGTTTATCTGACAGACACCTAATGCTTTCATCTGACAGGCACTAATGTGTTCATCTGACAGGCACTAATGTGTTCATCTGACAGGCACTAATGTATTCATCTGACAGGCACTAATGTGTTCATCTGACAGACACTAATGAGTTTATCTGACAGACACCTAATGCTTTCATCTGACAGACACTAATGTGTTCATCTGACAGACACTAATGTGCTCATCTGACAGACACTAATGTGTGCATCTGACAGACACTAATGTGTCCATCTGACAGACACTAATGTGTTTATCTAACAGGCAAAAGTTGTTCATCTGACAGGTTAAATTGTGTTCCTCTGACAGACATTAATGTGTTCATCTCACAGACAGTAACGTGCTTATCTGACAGGCACTAATGTGTTCATCTGACAGGCACTAATGTGTTCATCTGACAGGCAGTAATGTGTTCATCTGACAGGCACTAATGTGTTCATCTGACAGGAACTAATGTGTTCATCTGACAGACACGAATGTGTTCATTTGACAAACACTAATGTGTTCATCTGACAGACACTAATGAGTTTATCTGACAGACACCTAATGCTTTCATCTGACAGACATTAATGTGTTCATCTGACAGACACTAATGTGTTCGTCTGACAGACACTAATGTGTCCATCTGACAGACACTAATGTGTTTATCTAACAGGCAAAAGTTGTTCATCTGACAGGTTAAGTTGTGTTCCTCTGACAGACATTAATGTGTTCATCTCACAGACAGTAACGTGCTTATCTGACAGGCACTAATGTGTTCATCTGACAGGCACTAATGTGTTCATCTGACAGCCACTGATGTGATCATCTGACAGACACTAATGTGTTCATCTGACCGGCACTAATGAGTTTATCTGACAGACACAAATGTGAACATCTGATACTCAGTAATGTGTTCATCTGACAGACAATAACGTGTTCATCTGACAGACGCTGATGTGTTCATCTGACAGACACTAATGTGTTCCTCTGACAGGCACTAATGTGTTCATCTGACAGACACTTATGTGTTCAACTAACAGGCACTAATGTGTTCATCTGACCTAAACTAATTTGTTCACCTGACAGGCACTAATGTGTTCACCTGACAGGCACTAATGTGTTCATCTGACAGACACTAATGTGTTCGTCTGACTGACACTAATGGGTTCGTCTGACTGACACTAATGTGTTTATCTGACAGGAACGAATGTTATCATCTTACAGAAACAAATGTGATCCTCTGACCGGCACTAATGAGTTTATCTGACAGACACTAATGTGTTCATTTGACATACACTAATGTGTTCATCTGACAGACACTAATGTGTTCATCTGACAGACACTAATGCGTTCATCTGACAGACACCAACGTGTTCAACCGACAGGCAAAAGTGAGTTTATCTGACAGGCACTAATGCTTTCATCTGACCGACACTAACGTGTTCAACTGACAGACAAAAGTGTGTTTTTCTGACAGGTAGTAATGTCTTCATCTGGTAGGCACTAATATGTCCACCTGACAGGCAAATGGAGTTCATCTGACATGCAAAGGTGTTTACATCTGACAGGCAGTATTGTGCTCATCAAAAAGGGAAGAGTGTGTTCATCTGACAGGCACTAATGTGTTCATCTGACAGGCACTAATGTGTTCATCTGACAGGCACTCATGAGTTTATCTAACTGGCAAAAGTTGTTCATCTGACAGGTTAAATTGTGTTCTTCTAACAGACATTAATGTGTTCATCTCGCAGACAGTAACGTGCTTATCTGACAGGCACTAATGTGTTCATCTGACAGGCACTAATGTGTTCATCTGAAAGACACTAATGTTTTCATCTGACAGACACTAATGAGTTTATCTGAGAGACACCTAATGCTTTCATCTGACAGACACGAATGTGTTCATCTGACAGACACTAATGTGTTCATCTGACAGACATTAATGTGTTCATCTGACAGACACGAATGTGTTCATCTGACAGGCTCTAATGTGTTCCTCTGACAGATATTAATGTGTTCATCTCACAGAAAGTAACGTGCTTATCTGACAGGCACAAATCTGTTCATCTGACAGGCACTAATGTGTTCATCTGACAGGCAGTAATTTGTTCATCTGACAGTCACTAATGTGATCATCTGACAGACACTAATGTGTTCATCTGACAGGCACAAATGTGTTCATCTGACAGACACTAATGAGTTTATCTGACAGACACAAATGTGTTCATCTGACAGGCACTAATTTGTTCATCTGACAGACACTAATGTGTCCATCTGACAGACACTAATGTGTCCATCTGACAGACACTAATGTGTTCATCTGACAGTCACTAATGAGTTCATCTGACACTCAGTAATGTGTTCATCTGACAGACAATAATGTGTTCATCTGACAGACACTAATGTGTTCATCTGACAGACACTAATGTGTTCACCTGACAGGCACTAATGTGTTCACCTGACAGGCACTAATGTGTTCACCTGACAGACACTAACGATTTTATCTGACAGGCACTAATGCGTTCAGCTGACAGACACTAACGTGTTCAACCGACAGGAAAAAGTGTGTTTTTCTGACGGGTACTAATGTCTTAATCTGATAGACACTAATATGTTCACCTGACAGGCAAAGGGAGTTCATCTGACATGCAAAGGTGTTTACATCTGACAGGCAGTATTGTGCTCATCAGAAAGGGAAGTGTGTGTTCATCTGACAGGCACTAATGTATTCATCTGACAGGCACTAATGTGTTCATCTGACAGGCCCTAATGTGTTCATCTGACAGGCACTAATGTGTTCATCTGACAGGCACTAATGTGTTCATCTTACAGGCACTAATGAGTTTATCTGACAGGCACTAATTTGTTTATCTGACAGGCACTAATTCGTTCATCTGACCGACACTAACGTTTTCAACCGACAGGCAAAAGTGTGTTTATCTGACAGACACCTAATGCTTTCATCTGACAGACACTAATGTGTTAATCTGACAGGCACTAATGTGTTCATCTGACAGGCACTAATGTGTTCAACTGACAGACACTAATGTGTTCATCTGACAGACACTAATGCGTTCATCTGACAGACACTAATGTGTTCATCTGACAGACACTAATGTGTCCATCTGACAGACACTACTGTGTTTATCTAACGGGCAAAAGTTGTTTATCTGACAGGTTAAATTGTGTTCCTCTGACAGACATTAATGTGTTCATCTCACAGACAGTAACGTGCTTATCTGACAGGCACTAATGTGTTCATCTGACAGGCACTAATGTGTTCATCTGACAGTCACTAATGTGATCATCTGACAGACACGAATGTGTTCATCTGACAGACACTAGCGTGTTCAACCGACAGGCAAAAGTGTGTTTTTCTGCCAGGTACTAATGAGTTCATCTGACCGACACTAACGTGTTCAACCGACAGGCAAAAGTGTGTTTTTCTGACAGGTACTAATGTCTTCATCTGATAGACACTAATAGGTTCACCTGACATTCAAAGGGAGTTCATCTGACATGAAAAGGTTTTTACATCTGACAGGCAGTATTGTGCTCATCAGAACGGGAAGAGTGTGTTCATCTGACAAGCACTAATGTGTTCATCTGACAGGCACTAATGTTTTCATCTGATAGGCACGAATGTGTTCATCTGACAGGCACTAATGTGTTCATCTGACAGGCAATACTGTGTTCATCTGACAGGCACTAATGTGTTCAACTGACAGGCACTAATGAGTTTATCTGACAGGCACTTATTTGTTTATCTGACAGGCACTAATGCATTCATCTGACTGACACTAATGTGTTTATCTGACAGTCACTAATGCGTTCATCTGACAGACACTAACATGTTCAACCGACAGGCAAAAGTGTGTATTTCTGACAGGTACTAATGTCTTCATCTGATAGACACTAATATGTTCACCTGACAGGCAAAGGGAGTTCATCTGACATGCAAAGGTGTTTACATTTGACAGGCAGTATTGTGCTCATCAGAAAGGGAAGAGTGTGTTCATCTGACAGGCACTAATGTGTTCGTCTGACAGGCACTAATGTGTTCATCTGACAGGCACTAATGTGTTCATCTGACAGGCACTAATGAGTTTATCTGACAGACACCTAATGCTTTCATCTGACAGACACTAATGTGTTCATCTGACAAATATTAATGTGTCCATCTGACAGACAATAATATGTTTATCTAATGGGCAAAAGTTGTTCATCTGACAGGTAAAATTGTGTTCCTCTAACAGACATTAATGTCTTCATCTCACAGACAGTAACGTGCTTATCTGACAGGCACTAATGTGTTCATCTGACAGGCACTTATGTGTCCATCTGACTGACACTAATGTGTTTATCTTACGGGCAAATGTTGTTCATCTGACTGGTTAAATTGTGTTCCTCTGACAGACACCTAATTCTTTCATCTGACAGACACTAATGTGTTCATCTGACAGACACGAATGTGTTCATCTGACAGACACGAATGTGTTCATCTGACAGACACTAATGTGTTCATCTGACAGACACTAATGTGTTCATCTGACCGGCACTAATGAGTTTATATGACAGACACAAATTTGAACATCTGACACTCAGTAATGTGTTCATCTGACACTCTGTAATGTGTTCATCTGACAGACAATAATGTGTTCATCCGACAGACACTAATGTGTTCATCTGACAGACACTAATGTGTTCATCTGACAGACACTAATGTGTTCATCTGACAGAAACTAATGTGTTCATCTGACAGGCACTAATGTGTTCACCTGACAGGCACTTATGTGTTCACCTGACAGGCTCTAATGTGTTCAGCTGACAGGCACTAATGTGTTCACGGTACAGGCACTAATGTGTTCACCTGACAGACACTAACGTGTTTATCTGACAGGCACTAATGCGTTCATCTGACAGACACTAATTTGTTCATCTGACACACACTAATGTGTCCATCTGACAGGCACTAATGAGTGCCTCTGACAGACACAAATTTGAACATCTGACACTCAGTAATGTGTTCATCTGACACTCAGTAATGTGTTCATCTGACAGACAATAATGTGTTCATCCGACAGACATTAATATGTTCATCTGACAGACACTAATGTGTTCATCTGACAGACACTAATGTGTTCATCTGACAGGCACTAATGTGTTCACCTGACAGGCACTTATGTGTTCACCTGACAGGCACTTATGTGTTCACCTGACAGGCTCTAATGTGTTCACCTGACAGGCACTGATGTGATCATCTGACAGACACTAATGTGTTCATCTGACCGGCACTAATGAGTTTATCTGACAGACACAAATGTGAACATCTGATACTCAGTAATGTGTTCATCTGACAGACAATAACGTGTTCATCTGACAGACGCTGATGTGTTCATCTGACAGACACTAATGTGTTCCTCTGACAGGCACTAATGTGTTCATCTGACAGACACTTATGTGTTCAACTAACAGGCACTAATGTGTTCATCTGACCTAAACTAATTTGTTCACCTGACAGGCACTAATGTGTTCACCTGACAGGCACTAATGTGTTCATCTGACAGACACTAATGTGTTCGTCTGACTGACACTAATGGGTTCGTCTGACTGACACTAATGTGTTTATCTGACAGGAACGAATGTTATCATCTTACAGAAACAAATGTGATCCTCTGACCGGCACTAATGAGTTTATCTGACAGACACTAATGTGTTCATTTGACATACACTAATGTGTTCATCTGACAGACACTAATGTGTTCATCTGACAGACACTAATGCGTTCATCTGACAGACACCAACGTGTTCAACCGACAGGCAAAAGTGAGTTTATCTGACAGGCACTAATGCTTTCATCTGACCGACACTAACGTGTTCAACTGACAGACAAAAGTGTGTTTTTCTGACAGGTAGTAATGTCTTCATCTGGTAGGCACTAATATGTCCACCTGACAGGCAAATGGAGTTCATCTGACATGCAAAGGTGTTTACATCTGACAGGCAGTATTGTGCTCATCAAAAAGGGAAGAGTGTGTTCATCTGACAGGCACTAATGTGTTCATCTGACAGGCACTAATGTGTTCATCTGACAGGCACTCATGAGTTTATCTAACTGGCAAAAGTTGTTCATCTGACAGGTTAAATTGTGTTCTTCTAACAGACATTAATGTGTTCATCTCGCAGACAGTAACGTGCTTATCTGACAGGCACTAATGTGTTCATCTGACAGGCACTAATGTGTTCATCTGAAAGACACTAATGTTTTCATCTGACAGACACTAATGAGTTTATCTGAGAGACACCTAATGCTTTCATCTGACAGACACGAATGTGTTCATCTGACAGACACTAATGTGTTCATCTGACAGACATTAATGTGTTCATCTGACAGACACGAATGTGTTCATCTGACAGGCTCTAATGTGTTCCTCTGACAGATATTAATGTGTTCATCTCACAGAAAGTAACGTGCTTATCTGACAGGCACAAATCTGTTCATCTGACAGGCACTAATGTGTTCATCTGACAGGCAGTAATTTGTTCATCTGACAGTCACTAATGTGATCATCTGACAGACACTAATGTGTTCATCTGACAGGCACAAATGTGTTCATCTGACAGACACTAATGAGTTTATCTGACAGACACAAATGTGTTCATCTGACAGGCACTAATTTGTTCATCTGACAGACACTAATGTGTCCATCTGACAGACACTAATGTGTCCATCTGACAGACACTAATGTGTTCATCTGACAGTCACTAATGAGTTCATCTGACACTCAGTAATGTGTTCATCTGACAGACAATAATGTGTTCATCTGACAGACACTAATGTGTTCATCTGACAGACACTAATGTGTTCACCTGACAGGCACTAATGTGTTCACCTGACAGGCACTAATGTGTTCACCTGACAGACACTAACGATTTTATCTGACAGGCACTAATGCGTTCAGCTGACAGACACTAACGTGTTCAACCGACAGGAAAAAGTGTGTTTTTCTGACGGGTACTAATGTCTTAATCTGATAGACACTAATATGTTCACCTGACAGGCAAAGGGAGTTCATCTGACATGCAAAGGTGTTTACATCTGACAGGCAGTATTGTGCTCATCAGAAAGGGAAGTGTGTGTTCATCTGACAGGCACTAATGTATTCATCTGACAGGCACTAATGTGTTCATCTGACAGGCCCTAATGTGTTCATCTGACAGGCACTAATGTGTTCATCTGACAGGCACTAATGTGTTCATCTTACAGGCACTAATGAGTTTATCTGACAGGCACTAATTTGTTTATCTGACAGGCACTAATTCGTTCATCTGACCGACACTAACGTTTTCAACCGACAGGCAAAAGTGTGTTTATCTGACAGACACCTAATGCTTTCATCTGACAGACACTAATGTGTTAATCTGACAGGCACTAATGTGTTCATCTGACAGGCACTAATGTGTTCAACTGACAGACACTAATGTGTTCATCTGACAGACACTAATGCGTTCATCTGACAGACACTAATGTGTTCATCTGACAGACACTAATGTGTCCATCTGACAGACACTACTGTGTTTATCTAACGGGCAAAAGTTGTTTATCTGACAGGTTAAATTGTGTTCCTCTGACAGACATTAATGTGTTCATCTCACAGACAGTAACGTGCTTATCTGACAGGCACTAATGTGTTCATCTGACAGGCACTAATGTGTTCATCTGACAGTCACTAATGTGATCATCTGACAGACACGAATGTGTTCATCTGACAGACACTAGCGTGTTCAACCGACAGGCAAAAGTGTGTTTTTCTGCCAGGTACTAATGAGTTCATCTGACCGACACTAACGTGTTCAACCGACAGGCAAAAGTGTGTTTTTCTGACAGGTACTAATGTCTTCATCTGATAGACACTAATAGGTTCACCTGACATTCAAAGGGAGTTCATCTGACATGAAAAGGTTTTTACATCTGACAGGCAGTATTGTGCTCATCAGAACGGGAAGAGTGTGTTCATCTGACAAGCACTAATGTGTTCATCTGACAGGCACTAATGTTTTCATCTGATAGGCACGAATGTGTTCATCTGACAGGCACTAATGTGTTCATCTGACAGGCAATACTGTGTTCATCTGACAGGCACTAATGTGTTCAACTGACAGGCACTAATGAGTTTATCTGACAGGCACTTATTTGTTTATCTGACAGGCACTAATGCATTCATCTGACTGACACTAATGTGTTTATCTGACAGTCACTAATGCGTTCATCTGACAGACACTAACATGTTCAACCGACAGGCAAAAGTGTGTATTTCTGACAGGTACTAATGTCTTCATCTGATAGACACTAATATGTTCACCTGACAGGCAAAGGGAGTTCATCTGACATGCAAAGGTGTTTACATTTGACAGGCAGTATTGTGCTCATCAGAAAGGGAAGAGTGTGTTCATCTGACAGGCACTAATGTGTTCGTCTGACAGGCACTAATGTGTTCATCTGACAGGCACTAATGTGTTCATCTGACAGGCACTAATGAGTTTATCTGACAGACACCTAATGCTTTCATCTGACAGACACTAATGTGTTCATCTGACAAATATTAATGTGTCCATCTGACAGACAATAATATGTTTATCTAATGGGCAAAAGTTGTTCATCTGACAGGTAAAATTGTGTTCCTCTAACAGACATTAATGTCTTCATCTCACAGACAGTAACGTGCTTATCTGACAGGCACTAATGTGTTCATCTGACAGGCACTTATGTGTCCATCTGACTGACACTAATGTGTTTATCTTACGGGCAAATGTTGTTCATCTGACTGGTTAAATTGTGTTCCTCTGACAGACACCTAATTCTTTCATCTGACAGACACTAATGTGTTCATCTGACAGACACGAATGTGTTCATCTGACAGACACGAATGTGTTCATCTGACAGACACTAATGTGTTCATCTGACAGACACTAATGTGTTCATCTGACCGGCACTAATGAGTTTATATGACAGACACAAATTTGAACATCTGACACTCAGTAATGTGTTCATCTGACACTCTGTAATGTGTTCATCTGACAGACAATAATGTGTTCATCCGACAGACACTAATGTGTTCATCTGACAGACACTAATGTGTTCATCTGACAGACACTAATGTGTTCATCTGACAGAAACTAATGTGTTCATCTGACAGGCACTAATGTGTTCACCTGACAGGCACTTATGTGTTCACCTGACAGGCTCTAATGTGTTCAGCTGACAGGCACTAATGTGTTCACGGTACAGGCACTAATGTGTTCACCTGACAGACACTAACGTGTTTATCTGACAGGCACTAATGCGTTCATCTGACAGACACTAATTTGTTCATCTGACACACACTAATGTGTCCATCTGACAGGCACTAATGAGTGCCTCTGACAGACACAAATTTGAACATCTGACACTCAGTAATGTGTTCATCTGACACTCAGTAATGTGTTCATCTGACAGACAATAATGTGTTCATCCGACAGACATTAATATGTTCATCTGACAGACACTAATGTGTTCATCTGACAGACACTAATGTGTTCATCTGACAGGCACTAATGTGTTCACCTGACAGGCACTTATGTGTTCACCTGACAGGCACTTATGTGTTCACCTGACAGGCTCTAATGTGTTCACCTGACAGGCACTAATGTGTTCACCGGACAGGCACTAATGTGTTCACCTGACAGACACTAACGTGTTTATCTGACAGGCACTAAAGCTTTCATCTGACAGACACTAACATGTTCAACCGACAGGCAAAAGTGTGTTTTTCTGCCAGGTACTAATGCGTTCATCTGACCGACACTAACGTGTTCAACCGACATGCAAAATTTTGTTTTTCTGACAGGTACTAATGTCTTCATCTGATAGACACTAATATGTTCACCTGACCGGCAAAGGGAGTTCATCTGACATGCAAAGGTGTTTACATTTGACAGGCAGTATTGTGCTCATCAGAATGGGAAGAGTGTTTTTATCTGTCAGGCACCAATGTGTTCGTCTGACAGGCACTAATGAGTTTCTCCGACAGGCACCTAATGCTTTCATCTGACAGGCACTAATGTGTTCATCTGACAGACACTAATGTGTTCATCTCACAGACGGTAATGTGCTAATCTGACAGGCACTAATGTGTTCATCTGACAGGCACTAATGAGTTTATCTGACAGACACAACTTTGAACCTCTGACACTCAGTAATGTGTTCATCTGACACTCAGTAATGTGTTCATCTGTCAGACACTAATGTGTTCATCTGACAGACACTAATGTGTTCATCTGACAGGCACTAATTTTTCACCTGACAGGCACTAATGTGTTCACCTGACAGGATCAAATGTGTTCACCGGACAGGCACTAATGTGTTCACCTGACAGACACTAACGTGTTTATCTGAAAGGCACTAATGCCTCATCTGACAGACACTAACCTGTTCAACCGACAGGCAAAAGTGTGTTCATCTGACAGGCACTTATTTGTTTATCTGGCAGTCACTAATGCGTTCATCTGACAGATACTAACGTGTTCAACCGAGAGGCAAAAGTGTGTTTATCTGACAGGCACTAATCCATTCATCTGACAGACACTAACGTGTTTATCTGACAGGAACTAATACGTTCATCTGACAGACACTAACGTGTTCAACCGACAGGCAAAAGTGTGTTTTTCTGACAGGTACTAATGTCTTCATCTGATAGACACTAATATGTTCACCTGACAGGCAAAGGGAGTTCATCTGACATGCAAAGGTGTTTACATCTGACAGGCAGTATTGTGCTCATCAGAAAGGGAAGAGTGTGTTCATCTGACAGGCACTAATGTGTTCGTCTGACAGGCACTAATGTGTTCAACTGACAGGCACTAATGGGTTTCTCCGTCAGACACCTAATGCTTTCATCTGACAGACACTAGTGTATTCATCTGACAGACACGAATGTGTTCATCTGACAGACACTAATGTGTTCCTCTGACAGACACTAATGTGTTTATCTGACAGACACTAATGTGTTCATCTGACAGACACTAATGTGTCCATCTGACAGACACTAATGTGTTCATCTGACAGGCACAAATGTGTTCATCTGACAGATACTAATGAGTTTATCTGACCGATACTAACGTGTTCAACCAAAAGGCAAAAGTGTGTTTTTCTGACAGGTACTAATGTCTTCATCTGATAGACACTAATATGTTCTCCTGATATTCAAAGGAAGTTCATCTGACATGCAAAGGTGTTTACATCTGACAGGCAGTATTGTGCTCATCAGAAAGGGAAGAGTGTGTTCATCTGACAGGCACTAATGTGTTCATCTGACAGGCACTAATGTGTTCATCTGACAGGCACTAATGTGTTCATCTGATAGGCACTAATGAGTTCATCTGACAGGCACTTATTTGTTTATCTGACAGGCACTAATGCATTCATCTGACAGACACTAACGTGTTTATCTGGCAGTCACTAATGCGTTCATCTGACAAACACTAATGTGTTCAACCGACAGGAAAAGTGTGTTTATCTGACAGGCACTAATCCATTCATCTGACAGACACTAACGTGTTTATCTGACAGGAACTAATACGTTCATCTGACAGACACTAACGTGTTCAACCGACAGGCAAAAGTGTGTTTTTCTGACAGATACTAATGTCTTCATCTGATAGACACTAATATGTTCACCTGACAGGCAAAGGGAGTTCATCTGACATGCAAAGGTGTTTACATCTGACAGGCAGTATTGTGCTCATCAGAAAGGGAAGAGTGTGTTCATCTGACAGGCACTAATGTGTTCGTCTGACAGGCACTAATGTGTTCAACTGACAGGCACTAATGAGTTTCTCCGTCAGACACCTAATGCTTTCAACTGACAGACACTAATGTGTTCATCTGACAGACACGAATGTGTTCATCTGACAGACACTAATGTGTTCCTCTGACAGACACTAATGTGTTTATCTGACAGACACTAATGTGTTCATCTGACAGACACTAATGTGTTTATCTAACGGGCAAAAGTTGTTCATCTGGCAGGTTAAATTGTGTTCCTCTGTCAGACATTAATGTGTTCATCTCACAGACGGTAATGTGCTAATCTGACAGGCACTAATGTGTTCATCTGACAGACACTAATGTGTTCATCTGCCAGGCAGTAATGTGTTCGTCTGACAGGCACTAACGTGTTCGTCTGACAGGCACTAATGTGTTCATCTGACAGGCACTAATGAGTTTATCTGACAGACACAAATTTGAACCTCTGACACTCAGTAATGTATTCATCTGACACTCAGTAATGTGTTCATCTGACAGACACTAATGCGTTCATCTGACAGACACTAATGTGTTCATGTGACAGGCACTAATGTGTTCACCTGACAGGCACTAATGTGTTCACCTGACAGGCACTAATGTGTTCAACTGACAGGCACTAATGTGTTCACCGGACAGGCACTAATGTGTTCACCTGATAGACACTAACGTGTTTATCTGAAAGGCACTAATGCGTTCATCTGACAGACACTAACGTGTTCATCCGACAGGCAAAAGTGTGTTTTTCTGCCAGGTACTAATGCGTTCTACAGACCGACACTAACGTGTTCAACCGACAGGCAAAAGTGTGTTTTTCTGACAGGTACTAATGTCTTCATCTGATAGACACTAATATGTTCAACCGACAGGCAAAGCGAGTTCATCTGACATGCAAAGGTGTTTACATCTGACAGGCAGTATAGTGCTCATCAGAAAGGGAAGAGTGTGTTCATCTGACAGGCACTAATGTGTTCGTCTAACAGGCACGAATGTGTTCATCTGACAGGCACTAATGAGTTTCTCCGACAGCCAACTAATGCTTTCATCTGACAGATACTAATGTGTTCATCTGACACACACTAATGTGTTTATCAAACGGGCAAAAGTTGTTCATCTGACAGGTTAAATTGTGTTCCTCTGACAGACATTAATGTGTTCATCTCACAGACAGTAATGTGCTTATCTGACAGGCACTAATGTGTTCATCTAACAGGCACTAATGTGGTCATCTGACAGACACTAACGTGTTCATCTGACAGACACTAATGAGTTTATCTGACAGACACCTAATGCTTTCATCTGACAGACACTAATGTGTTCATCTGACAGACACGAATGTGTTCATCTGACAGACACTTTTGTGTTCATCTGACAGACACTAATGTGTTCATTTGACAACCACTAATGTGTCCATCTGACAGACACTAATGTGTTTATCTAACGGGCAAAAGTTGTTCTTCTGACAGGTTAAATTGTGTTCCTCTGACAGACATTAATGTCTTCATCTCACAGACAGTAACGTGCTTATCTGACAGGCACTAATGTGTTCAACTGACAGGCACTAATGAGTTTCTCCGTCAGACACCTAATGCTTTCAACTGACAGACACTAATGTGTTCATCTGACAGACACGAATGTGTTCATCTGACAGACACTAATGTGTTCCTCTGACAGACACAAATGTGTTCATCTGACAGACACTAATGTGTTCATCTGACAGACACTAATGTGTCCATCTGACAGACACTAATGTGTTTTTCTAACGGGCAAAAGTTGTTCATCTGGTTGGTTAAATTGTGTTCCTCTGACAGACATTAATGTGTTCATCTCTCTGACGGTAACGTGCTTATCTGACAGGCACTAATGTGTTCATCTGACAGACACTAATGTGTTCATCTGACAGGCACTAATGAGTGTCTCTGACAGACACAAATTTGAACATCTGACACTCAGTAATGTCTTCATCTGACACTCAGTAATGTGTTCATCTGACAGACAATAATGTGTTCATCCGACAGACATTAATGTGTTCATCTGACAGACACTAATGTGTTCATCTGACAGACACTAATGTGTTCATCTGACAGGCACTAATGTGTTCACCTGACAGGCACTTATGTGTTCACCTGACAGGCTCTAATGTGTTCACCTGACAGGCACTAATGTGTTCACCGGACAGGCACTAATGTGTTCATCTGACAGACACTAATGTGTTCATCTGACAGACACGAATGTGTTCATCTGACAGACACTAATGTGTTCATCTGACAGACACTAATGTGTTCATTTGACAACCACAAATGCGTCCATCTGACAGACACTAATGTGTTTATCTAACGGGCAAAAGTTGTTCTTCTGACAGGTTAAATTGTGTTCCTCTGACAGACATTAATGTCTTCATCTCACAGACAGTAACGTGCTTATCTGACAGGCACTAATGTGTTCAACTGACAGGCACTAATGTGTTTATCTGACAGACACTAATGTGTTCATCTGACAGACACTAATGTGTCCATCTGACAGACACTAATGTGTTTATCTAACGGGCAAAAGTTGTTCATCTGGCAGGTTAAATTGTGTTCCTCTGTCAGACATTAATGTGTTCATGTCACAGACGGTAATGTGCTAATCTGACAGGCACTAATGTGTTCATCTGACAGACACTAATGTGTTCATCTGCCAGGCAGTAATGTGTTCGTCTGACAGGCACTAATGTGTTCGTCTGACAGGCACTAATGTGTTCATCTGACAGGCACTAATGAGTTTATCTGACAGACACAAATTTGAACCTCTGACACTCAGTAATGTGTTCATCTGACAGACACTAATGTGTTCATCTGACAGGCACTAATGTGTTCACCTGACAGGCACTAATGTGTTCACCTGACAGGCACTAATGTGTTCACCGGACAGGCACTAATGTGTTCACCTGACAGACACTAACGTGTTTATCTGAAAGGCACTAATGCGTTCATCCGACAGACACTAACGTGTTCATCCGACAGGCAAAAGTGTGTTTTTTTGCCAGGTACTAATGCGTTCATCTGACCGACACTAACGTGTTCAACCGACAGGCAAAAGTGTGTTTTTCTGACAGGTACTAATGTCTTCATCTGATAGACACTAATATGTTCACCTGACAGGCAAAGCGAGTTCATCTGACATGCAAAGGTGTTTACATCTGACAGGCAGTATAGTGCTCATCAGAAAGGGAAGAGTGTGTTCATCTGACAGGCACTAATGTGTTCGTCTAACAGGCACTAATGTGTTCAACTGACAGGCACTAATGAAACTCCCGTCTCTCCTCTCGCTGTTTTAAACTGTGAAAATCCCGTCTCTTCCTCTCGCTGTTTTACACTGTGAAACACCCGTCTCTCCTCTCACTGTTTTACACTGTGAAAATCCCGTCTCTGCTCTCGCTGTGTTACCCTGTGAAAATCCCGTCTCTCCTCTCGCTGTTTTACACTGTGAATCTCCCGTCTCTCCTCTCGCTGCTTTAAACTGTGAAAATCCCGTCTCTTCCTCTCGCTGTTTTACACTGTGTAACACCCGTCTCTCCTCCCCGTCTCTCCTCTTATTTTTTTTTCACTGTGAAAATCCCGTCTCTCCTCTCTCTGTTTTACACTGTGAAACTCCCGTCTCTCCTCTCGCTGTTTTAAACTGTGAAAATCCCGTCTCTCCTCTCGCTGTTTTACACTGTGAAAATCCCGTCTCTCTTCTCACTGTTTTAAACTGTGAAAATCCCGTCTCTCCTCTCGCGGTTTTACACTGTGAAAATTCCGTCTCTCCTCTCGCTGTTTTAAACTGTGAAAATCCCGTCTCTCCTCTCGCTGTTTTAAACTGTGAAAATCCCATCTCTCCTCTCGCTGTTTTACACTCTGAAAATCCCGTCTCTCCTCTCGCTGTTTTACACTGTGAAAATCCCGTCTCTCTTCTCACCTTTTTACACTGTGAAACACCCGTCTCTCCTGTCACTGTTTTACACTGTGAAAATCCCACTCTCCTCTCACTGTTTTAAACTGTGAAAATCCTGTCTCTCCTCTTGCTGTTTTACACTGTGAAAATCCCGTCTCTCCTCTCACTGTTTTACACTGTGAAAATCCCGTCTCTCCTCTCGCTGTTTTACACTGTGAAACACCCGTCTCTCCTCTCACTGTTTTACACTGTGAAAATCCCGTCTCTCCTCTCGCTGTTTTACACTGTGAAAATCCCGTCTCTCCTCTCGCTGTTTTACACTGTGAAACTCCCGTCTCTCCTCTCGCTGTTTTAAACTGTGAAAATCCCGTCTCTTCCTCTCGCTGTTTTACACTGTGAAACACCCGTCTCTCCTCTCACTGTTTTACACTGTGAAAATCCCGTCTCTGCTCTCGCTGTGTTACACTGTGAAAATCCCGTCTCTCCTCTCGCTGTTTTACACTGTGAAACTCCCGTCTCTCCTCTCGCTGCTTTAAACTGTGAAAATCCCGTCTCTTCCTCTCGCTGTTTTACACTGTGAAACACCAGTCTCTCCTCCCCGTCTCTCCTCTCACTGTTTTACACTGTGAAAATCCCGTCTCTCCTCTCGCTGTTTTACACTGTGAAAATCCCGTCTCTCCTCTCGCTGTTTTACACTGTGAAACTCCCGTCTCTCCTCTCGCTGTTTTAAACTGTGAAAATCCCGTCTCTCCTCTCGCTGTTTTACACTGTGAAAATCCCGTCTCTCCTCTCGCTGTTTTACACTGTGAAACTCCCGTCTCTCCTCTCGCTGTTTTAAACTGTGAAAATCCCGTCTCTTCCTCTCGCTGTTTTACACTGTGAAACACCCGTCTCTCCTCTCACTGTTTTACACTGTGAAAATCCCGTCTCTGCTCTCGTTGTGTTACACTGTGAAAATCCCGTCTCTCCTCTCGCTGTTTTACACTGTGAAACTCCCGTCTCTCCTCTCGCTGCTTTAAACTGTGAAAATCCCGTCTCTTCCTCTCGCTGTTTTACACTGTGAAATACCCGTCTCTCCTCCCCGTCTCTCCTCTCACTGTTTTACACTGTGAAAATCCCGTCTCTCCTCTCGCTGTTTTACACTGTGAAAATCCCGTCTCTCCTCTCGCTGTTTTACACTGTGAAACTCCCGTCTCTCCTCTCGCTGTTTTAAACTGTGAAAATCCCGTCTCTCCTCTCGCTGTTTTAAACTGTGAAAATCCCGTCTCTCCTCTCGCTGTTTTAAACTGTGAAAATCCCATCTCTCCTCTCGCTGTTTTAAACTGTGAAAATCCCGTCTCTCCTCTCGCTGTTTTACACTGTGAAATTCCCGTCTCTCCTCTCGCTGTTTTACACTGTGAAACACCCGTCTCTCCTGTCACTGTTTTACACTGTGAAAATCCCACTCTCCTCTCACTGTTTTAAACTGTGAAAATCCCGTCTCTCCTCTCGCTGTTTTACACTGTGAAAATCCCGTCTCTCCTCTCGCTGTTTTACACTGTGAAACTCCCGTCTCTCCTCTCCCTGTTTTACACTGTGAAAATCCCGTCTCTCCTCTCGCTGTTTTACACTGTGAAAATCCCGTCTCTCCTCTCGCTGTTTTACACTGTGAAAATCCCGTCTCTCCTCTCGCTGTTTTACACTGTGAAAATCCCGTCTCTCCTCTCGCTGTTTTACACTGTGAAACTCCCGTCTCTCCTCTCGCTGTTTTACACTGTGAAAATCCCGTCTCTCCTCTCGCTGTTTTACACTGTGAAACTCCCGTCTCTCCTCTCGCTGTTTTACACTGTGAAAATCCCGTCTCTCCTCTCACTGTTTTACACTGTGAAACTCCCGTCTCTCCTCTCGCTGTTTTACACTGTGAAAATCCCGTCTCTCCTCTCGCTGTTTTACACTGTGAAAGACCCGTCTCTCCTCTCACTGTTTTACACTGTGAAAATCCCGTCTCTCCTCTCGCTGTTTTACACTGTGAAAATCCCGTCTCTCCTCTCGCTGTTTTACACTGTGAAACTCCCGTCTCTCCTCTCACTGTTTTACACTGTGAAAATCCCGTCTCTCCTCTCGCTGTTTTTCACTGTGAAACTCCTGTCTCTCCTCTCACTGTTTTACACTGTGAAAATCCCGTCTCTCCTCTCGCTGTTTTACACTGTGAAAATCCCGTCTCTCCTCTCGCTGTTTTACACTGTGAAAATCCCGTCTCTCCTCTCGCTGTTTTACACTGTGAAACTCCCGTCTCTCCTCTCACTGTTTTACACTGTGAAAATCCCGTCTCTCCTCTCGCTGTTTTACACTGTGAAAATCCCGTCTCTCCTCTCGCTGTTTTACACTGTGAAACTCCCGTCTCTCCTCTCGCTGTTTTACACTGTGAAAATCCCGTCTCTCCTCTCGCTGTTTTACACTGTGAAACACCCGTCTCTCCTCTCACTGTTTTACACTGTGAAACTCCCGTCTCTCCTCTCCCTGTTTTACACTGTGAAAATCCCGTCTCTCCTCTCACTGTTTTACACTGTGAAAATCCCGTCTCTCCTCTCGCTGTTTTACACTGTGAAAATCCCGTCTCTCCTCTCGCTGTTTTACACTGTGAAATCCCGTCTCTCCTCTCGCTGTTTTACACTGTGAAAATCCCGTCTCTCCTCTCGCTGTTTTACACTGTGAAACTCCCGTCTCTCCTCTCGCTGTTTTAAACTGTGAAAATCCCGTCTCTCCTCTCGCTGTTTTACACTGTGAAACACCCGTCTCTCCTCTCACTGTTTTACACTGTGAAAATCCCGTCTCTCCTCTCGCTGTTTTACACTGTGAAAATCCCGTCTCTCCTCTCGCTGTTTTACACTGTGAAACTCCCGTCTCTCCTCTCGCTGTTTTAAACTGTGAAAATCCCGTCTCTTCCTCTCGCTGTTTTACACTGTGAAACACCCGTCTCTCCTCTCACTGTTTTACACTGTGAAACTCCCGTCTCTCCTCTCCCTGTTTTACACTGTGAAAATCCCGTCTCTCCTCTCACTGTTTTACACTGTGAAAATCCCGTCTCTCCTCTCGCTGTTTTACACTGTGAAGATCCCGTCTCTCCTCTCGCTGTTTTACACTGTGAAATTCCCGTCTCTCCTCTCGCTGTTTTACACTGTGAAAATCCCGTCTCTCCTCTCGCTGTTTTACACTGTGAAAATCCCGTCTCTCCTCTCACTGTTTTACACTGTGAAACTCCCATCTCTCCTCTCGCTGTTTTACACTGTGAAAATCCCGTCTCTCCTCTCGCTGTTTTACACTGTGAAACTCCCGTCTCTCCTCTCGCTGTTTTAAACTGTGAAAATCCCGTCTCTCCTCTCGCTGTTTTACACTGTGAAACACCCGTCTCTCCTCTCACTGTTTTACACTGTGAAAATCCCGTCTCTGCTCTCGCTGTTTTACACTGTGAAAATCCCGTCTCTCCTCTCGCTGTTTTACACTGTGAAACTCCCGTCTCTCCTCTCGCTGTTTTAAACTGTGAAAATCCCGTCTCTTCCTCTCGCTGTTTTACACTGTGAAAATCCCGTCTCTCCTCTCACTGTTTTACACTGTGAAAATCCCGTCTCTCCTCTCGCTGTTTTACACTGTGAAAATCCCGTCTCTCCTCTCGCTGTTTTACACTGTGAAACTCCCGTCTCTCCTCTCGCTGTTTTAAACTGTGAAAATCCCGTCTCTCCTCTCGCTGTTTTACACTGTGAAACTCCCGTCTCTCCTCTCGCTGTTTTACACTGTGAAAATCCCGTCTCTTCCTCTCGCTGTTTTACACTGTGAAACACCCGTCTCTCCTCTCACTGTTTTACACTGTGAAAATCCCGTCTCTCCTCTCGCTGTTTTACACTGTGAAAATCCCGTCTCTCCTCTCGCTGTTTTACACTGTGAAACTCCCGTCTCTCCTCTCGCTGTTTTACACTGTGAAAATCCCGTCTCTCCTCTCGCTGTTTTACACTGTGAAACTCCCGTCTCTCCTCTCACTGTTTTACACTGTGAAAATCCCGTCTCTCCTCTCGCTGTTTTACACTGTGAAAATCCCGTCTCTCCTCTCGCTGTTTTACACTGTGAAACTCCCGTCTCTCCTCTCGCTGTTTTACACTGTGAAAATCCCGTCTCTCCTCTCGCTGTTTTACACTGTGAAAATCCCGTCTCTCCTCTCACTGTTTTACACTGTGAAAATCCCGTCTCTCCTCTCGCTGTTTTTCACTGTGAAAATCCGTCTCTCCTCTCGCTGTTTTACACTGTGAAAATCCCGTCTCTCCTCTCGCTGTTTTACACTGTGAAAATCCCGTCTCTCCTCTCGCTGTTTTACACTGTGAAAATCCCGTCTCTCCTCTCGCTGTTTTACACTGTGAAAATCCCGTCTCTCCTCTCACTGTTTTACACTGTGAAAATCCCGTCTCTCCTCTCGCTGTTTTACACTGTGAAAATCCCGTCTCTCCTCTCGCTGTTTTACACTGTGAAAATCCCGTCTCTCCTCTCGCTGTTTTACACTGTGAAAATCCCGTCTCTCCTCTCGCTGTTTTACACTGTGAAAATCCCGTCTCTCCTCTCGCTGTTTTACACTGTGAAAATCCCGTCTCTCCTCTCGCTGTTTTACACTGTGAAAATCCCGTCTCTCCTCTCGCTGTTTTACACTGTGAAAATCCCGTCTCTCCTCTCGCTGTTTTACACTGTGAAAATCCCGTCTCTCCTCTCGCTGTTTTACACTGTGAAAATCCCGTCTCTCCTCTCGCTGTTTTACACTGTGAAAATCCCGTCTCTCCTCTCGCTGTTTTAAACTGTGAAAATCACGTCTCTCCTCTCACTGTTTTACACTGTGAAACTCCCGTCTCTCCTCTCGCTGTTTTACACTGTGAAAATCCCGTCTCTCCTCTCGCTGTTTTACACTGTGAAACTCCCGTCTCTCCTCTCACTGTTTTACACTGTGAAAATCCCGTCTCTCCTCTCGCTGTTTTACACTGTGAAAATCCCGTCTCTCCTCTCGCTGTTTTACACTGTGAAAATCCCGTCTCTCCTCTCGCTATTTTACACTGTGAAAATCCCGTCTCTCCTCTCGCTGTTTTACACTGTGAAAGTCCCGTCTCTCCTCTCGCTGTTTTACACTGTGAAAATACCGTCTCTCCTCTCGCTATTTTACACTGTGAAAATCCCGTCTCTCCTCTTGCTGTTTTACACTGTGAAACTCCCGTCTCTCCTCTCGCTGTTTTACACTGTGAAAATCCCGTCTCTCCTCTCGCTGTTTTACACTGTGAAAATCCCGTCTCTCCTCTCACTGTTTTACACTGTGAAAATCCCGTCTCTCCTCTCGCTGTTTTACACTGTGAAAATCCCGTCTCTCCTCTCGCTGTTTTACACTGTGAAAATCCCGTCTCTCCTCTCGCTGTTTTACACTGTGAAAATCCCGTCTCTCCTCTCGCTGTTTTACACTGTGAAAATCCCGTCTCTCCTCTCGCTGTTTTACACTGTGAAAATCCCGTCTCTCCTCTCGCTGTTTTACACTGTGAAAATCCCGTCTCTCCTCTCGCTGTTTTACACTGTGAAAATCCCGTCTCTCCTCTCACTGTTTTACACTGTGAAAATCCCGTCTCTCCTCTCACTGTTTTACACTGTGAAAATCCCGTCTCTCCTCTCGCTGTTTTACACTGTGAAAATCCCGTCTCTCCTCTCGCTGTTTTACACTGTGAAAATCCCGTCTCTCCTCTCACTGTTTTACACTGTGAAAATCCCGTCTCTCCTCTCGCTGTTTTACACTGTGAAACTCCCGTCTCTCCTCTCGCTGTTTTACACTGTGAAAATCCCGTCTCTCCTCTCGCTGTTTTACACTGTGAAAATCCCGTCTCTCCTCTCGCTGTTTTACACTGTGAAAATCCCGTCTCTCCTCTCGCTGTTTTACACTGTGAAAATCCCGTCTCTCCTCTCGCTGTTTTACACTGTGAAAATCCCGTCTCTCCTCTCGCTGTTTTACACTGTGAAAATCCCGTCTCTCCTCTCGCTGTTTTACACTGTGAAACTCCCGTCTCTCCTCTCGCTGTTTTACACTGTGAAAATCCCGTCTCTCCTCTCGCTGTTTTACACTGTGAAACTCCCGTCTCTCCTCTCGCTGTTTTAAACTGTGAAAATCCCGTCTCTCCTCTCGCTGTTTTACACTGTGAAACACCCGTCTCTCCTCTCACTGTTTTACACTGTGAAAATCCCGTCTCTCCTCTCGCTGTTTTACACTGTGAAAATCCCGTCTCTCCTCTCGCTGTTTTACACTGTGAAACTCCCGTCTCTCCTCTCGCTGTTTTACACTCTGAAAATCCCGTCTCTCCTCTCGCTGTTTTACACTGTGAAAATCCCGTCTCTCCTCTCACTGTTTTACACTGTGAAAATCCCGTCTCTCCTCTCGCTGTTTTACACTGTGAAAATCCCGTCTCTCCTCTCGCTGTTTTACACTGTGAAAATCCCGTCTCTCCTCTCGCTGTTTTACACTGTGAAAATCCCGTCTCTCCTCTCGCTGTTTTACACTGTGAAAATCCCGTCTCTCCTCTCGCTGTTTTACACTGTGAAAATCCCGTCTCTCCTCTCGCTGTTTTACACTGTGAAAATCCCGTCTCTCCTCTCGCTGTTTTACACTGTGAAAATCCCGTCTCTCCTCTCGCTGTTTTACACTGTGAAACTCCCGTCTCTCCTCTCGCTGTTTTACACTGTGAAAATCCCGTCTCTCCTCTCGCTGTTTTACACTGTGAAAATCCCGTCTCTCCTCTCACTGTTTTACACTGTGAAAATCCCGTCTCTCCTCTCGCTGTTTTACACTGTGAAAATCCCGTCTCTCCTCTCGCTGTTTTACACTGTGAAATTCCCGTCTCTCCTCTCGCTGTTTTACACTGTGAAAATCCCGTCTCTCCTCTCGCTGTTTTACACTGTGAAACTCCCGTCTCTCCTCTCGCTGTTTTAAACTGTGAAAATCCCGTCTCTCCTCTCGCTGTTTTACACTGTGAAACACCCGTCTCTCCGCTCACTGGTTTACACTGTGAAAATCCCGTCTCTCCTCTCGCTGTTTTACACTGTGAAAATCCCGTCTCTCCTATCGCTGTTTTACACTGTGAAACTCCCGTCTCTCCTCTCGCTGTTTTAAACTGTGAAAATCCCGTCTCTTCCTCTCGCTGTTTTACACTGTGAAACACCCGTCTCTCCTCTCACTGTTTTACACTGTGAAACTACCGTCTCTCCTCTCGCTGTTTTACACTGTGAAAATCCCGTCTCTCCTCTCACTGTTTTACACTGTGAAAATCCCGTCTCTCCTCTCGCTGTTTTACACTGTGAAGATCCCGTCTCTCCTCTCGCTGTTTTACACTGTGAAATTCCCGTCTCTCCTCTCGCTGTTTTACACTGTGAAAATCCCGTCTCTCCTCTCGCTGTTTTACACTGTGAAACTCCCGTCTCTCCTCTCGCTGTTTTACACTGTGAAAATCCCGTCTCTCCTCTCGCTGTTTTACACTGTGAAAATCCCGTCTCTCCTCTCGCTGTTTTACACTGTGAAACTCCCGTCTCTCCTCTCGCTGTTTTACACTGTGAAAATCCCGTCTCTCCTCTCGCTGTTTTACACTGTGAAACTCCCGTCTCTCCTCTCACTGTTTTACACTGTGAAAATCCCGTCTCTCCTCTCGCTGTTTTACACTGTGAAAATCCCGTCTCTCCTCTCGCTGTTTTACACTGTGAAACTCCCGTCTCTCCTCTCGCTGTTTTACACTGTGAAAATCCCGTCTCTCCTCTCGCTGTTTTACACTGTGAAAATCCCGTCTCTCCTCTCACTGTTTTACACTGTGAAAATCCCGTCTCTCCTCTCGCTGTTTTACACTGTGAAAATCCCGTCTCTCCTCTCGCTGTTTTACACTGTGAAACTCCCGTCTCTCCTCTCGCTGTTTTACACTGTGAAAATCCCGTCTCTCCTCTCGCTGTTTTACACTGTGAAACTCCCGTCTCTCCTCTCGCTGTTTTACACTGTGAAAATCCCGTCTCTCCTCTCGCTGTTTTACACTGTGAAACTCCCGTCTCTCCTCTCACTGTTTTACTCTGTGAAAATCCCGTCTCTCCTCTCGCTGTTTTACACTGTGAAAATCCCGTCTCTCCTCTCGCTGTTTTATACTGTGAAAATCCCGTCTCTCCTCTCGCTGTTTTACACTGTGAAAATCCCGTCTCTCCTCTCGCTGTTTTACACTGTGAAAATCCCGTCTCTCCTCTCGCTGTTTTACACTGTGAAAATCCCGTCTCTCCTCTCGCTGTTTTACACTGTGAAAATCCCGTCTCTCCTCTCGCTGTTTTACACTGTGAAAATCCCGTCTCTCCTCTCGCTGTTTTACACTGTGAAAATCCCGTCTCTCCTCTCGCTGTTTTACACTGTGAAAATCCCGTCTCTCCTCTCGCTGTTTTACACTGTGAAAATCCCGTCTCTCCTCTCGCTGTTTTACACTGTGAAAATCCCGTCTCTCCTCTCGCTGTTTTACACTGTGAAAATCCCGTCTCTCCTCTCGCTGTTTTACACTGTGAAAATCCCGTCTCTCCTCTCGCTGTTTTACACTGTGAAAATCCCGTCTCTCCTCTCGCTGTTTTACACTGTGAAACTCCCGTCTCTCCTCTCGCTGTTTTAAACTGTGAAAATCCCGTCTCTTCCTCTCGCTGTTTTACACTGTGAAACACCCGTCTCTCCTCTCACTGTTTTACACTGTGAAAATCCCGTCTCTCCTCTCGCTGTTTTACACTGTGAAAATCCCGTCTCTCCTCTCGCTGTTTTACACTGTGAAACTCCCGTCTCTCCTCTCGCTGTTTTAAACTGTGAAAATCCCGTCTCTCCTCTCGCTGTTTTACACTGTGAAACTCCCGTCTCTCCTCTCACTGTTTTACACTGTGAAAATCCCGTCTCTCCTCTCGCTGTTTTACACTGTGAAAATCCCGTCTCTCCTCTCACTGTTTTACACTGTGAAAATCCCGTCTCTCCTCTCGCTGTTTTACACTGTGAAAATCCCGTCTCTCCTCTCGCTGTTTTACACTGTGAAAATCCCGTCTCTCCTCTCGCTGTTTTACACTGTGAAAATCCCGTCTCTCCTCTCACTGTTTTACACTGTGAAAATCCCGTCTCTCCTCTCGCTGTTTTACACTGTGAAAATCCCGTCTCTCCTCTCGCTGTTTTACACTGTGAAAATCCCGTCTCTCCTCTCGCTGTTTTACACTGTGAAACTCCCGTCTCTCCTCTCGCTGTTTTAAACTGTGAAAATCCCGTCTCTCCTCTCGCTGTTTTACACTGTGAAAATCCCGTCTCTCCTCTCACTGTTTTACACTGTGAAAATCCCGTCTCTCCTCTCGCTGTTTTACACTGTGAAAATCCCGTCTCTCCTCTCGCTGTTTTACACTGTGAAAATCCCGTCTCTCCTCTCGCTGTTTTACACTGTGAAACTCCCGTCTCTCCTCTCGCTGTTTTAAACTGTGAAAATCCCGTCTCTCCTCTCGCTGTTTTACACTGTGAAACTCCCGTCTCTCCTCTCACTGTTTTACACTGTGAAACTCCCGTCTCTCCTCTCGCTGTTTTACACTGTGAAAATCCCGTCTCTCCTCTCACTGTTTTACACTGTGAAAATCCCGTCTCTCCTCTCGCTGTTTTACACTGTGAAATCCCGTCTCTCCTCTCGCTGTTTTACACTGTGAAATCCCGTCTCTCCTCTCGCTGTTTTACACTGTGAAAATCCCGTCTCTTCCTCTCGCTGTTTTACACTGTGAAACTCCCGTCTCTCCTCTCGCTGTTTTAAACTGTGAAAATCCCGTCTCTTCCTCTCGCTGTTTTACACTGTGAAACACCCGTCTCTCCGCTCACTGTTTTACACTGTGAAAATCCCGTCTCTCCTCTCGCTGTTTTACACTGTGAAAATCCCGTCTCTCCTCTCGCTGTTTTAAACTGTGAAACTCCCGTCTCTCCTCTCGCTGTTTTAAACTGTGAAAATCCCGTCTCTCCTCTCGCTGTTTTACACTGTGAAACTCCCGTCTCTCCTCTCACTGTTTTACACTGTGAAACTCCCGTCTCTCCTCTCCCTGTTTTACACTGTGAAAATCCCGTCTCTCCTCTCACTGTTTTACACTGTGAAAATCCCGTCTCTCCTCTCGCTGTTTTACACTGTGAAGATCCCGTCTCTCCTCTCGCTGTTTTACACTGTGAAATTCCCGTCTCTTCCTCTCGCTGTTTTACACTGTGAAAATCCCGTCTCTCCTCTCGCTGTTTTACACTGTGAAAATCCCGTCTCTCCTCTCACTGTTTTACACTGTGAAACTCCCATCTCTCCTCTCGCTGTTTTACACTGTGAAAATCCCGTCTCTCCTCTCGCTGTTTTACACTGTGAAACTCCCGTCTCTCCTCTCGCTGTTTTAAACTGTGAAAATCCCGTCTCTTCCTCTCGCTGTTTTACACTGTGAAACACCCGTCTCTCCTCTCACTGTTTTACACTGTGAAAATCCCGTCTCTGCTCTCGCTGTGTTACACTGTGAAAATCCCGTCTCTCCTCTCGCTGTTTTACACTGTGAAACTCCCGTCTCTCCTCTCGCTGCTTTAAACTGTGAAAATCCCGTCTCTTCCTCTCGCTGTTTTACACTGTGAAACACCTGTCTCTCCTCCCCGTCTCTCCTCTCACTGTTTTACACTGTGAAAATCCCGTCTCTCCTCTCGCTGTTTTACACTGTGAAAATCCCGTCTCTCCTCTCGCTGTTTTACACTGTGAAACTCCCGTCTCTCCTCTCGCTGTTTTAAACTGTGAAAATCCCGTCTCTCCTCTCGCTGTTTTACACTGTGAAACTCCCGTCTCTCCTCTCGCTGTTTTACACTGTGAAAATCCCGTCTCTCCTCTCGCTGTTTTACACTGTGAAACTCCCGTCTCTCCTCTCACTGTTTTACACTGTGAAAATCCCGTCTCTCCTCTCGCTGTTTTACACTGTGAAAATCCCGTCTCTCCTCTCGCTGTTTTACACTGTGAAAATCCCGTCTCTCCTCTCGCTGTTTTACACTGTGAAACACCCGTCTCTCCTCTCACTGTTTTACACTGTGAAAATCCCGTCTCTCCTCTCGCTGTTTTACACTGTGAAAATCCCGTCTCTCCTCTCGCTGTTTTACACTGTGAAACTCCCGTCTCTCCTCTCGCTGTTTTACACTGTGAAAATCCCGTCTCTCCTCTCGCTGTTTTACACTGTGAAACTCCTGTCTCTCCTCTCACTGTTTTACACTGTGAAACTCCCTTCTCTCCTCTCGCTGTTTTACACTGTGAAAATCCCGTCTCTCCTCTCGCTGTTTTACACTGTGAAAATTCCGTCTCTCCTCTCGCTGTTTTACACTGTGAAATCCCGTCTCTCCTCTCGCTGTTTTACACTGTGAAAATCCCGTCTCTCCTCTCGCTGTTTTACACTGTGAAAATCCCGTCTCTCCTCTCACTGTTTTACACTGTGAAACTCCCGTCTCTCCTCTCGCTGTTTTACACTGTGAAAATCCCGTCTCTCCTCTCGCTGTTTTACACTGTGAAACTCCCGTCTCTCCTCTCACTGTTTTACACTGTGAAAATCCCGTCTCTCCTCTCGCTGTTTTACACTGTGAAAATCCCGTCTCTCCTCTCGCTGTTTTACACTGTGAAACTCCCGTCTCTCCTCTCGCTGTTTTACACTGTGAAAATCCCGTCTCTCCTCTCGCTGTTTTACACTGTGAAACTCCCGTCTCTCCTCTCGCTGTTTTACACTGTGAAAATCCCGTCTCTCCTCTCGCTGTTTTACACTGTGAAAATCCCGTCTCTCCTCTCGCTGTTTTACACTGTGAAAATCCCGTCTCTCCTCTCGCTGTTTTACACTGTGAAAATCCCGTCTCTCCTCTCGCTGTTTTATACTGTGAAACTCCCGTCTCTCCTCTCGCTGTTTTACACTTTGAAAATCCCGTCTCTCCTCTCACTGTTTTACACTGTGAAAATCCCGTCTCTCCTTTCGCTGTTTTACACTGTGAAAATCCCGTCTCTCCTCTCGCTGTTTTACACTGTGAAAATCCCGTCTCTCCTCTCGCTGTTTTACACTGTGAAAATCCCGTCTCTCCTCTCGCTGTTTTACACTGTGAAACTCCCGTCTCTCCTCTCGCTGTTTTACACTGTGAAAATCCCGTCTCTCCTCTCGCTGTTTTACACTGTGAAACTCCCGTCTCTCCTCTCACTGTTTTACACTGTGAAAATCCCGTCTCTCCTCTCGCTGTTTTACACTGTGAAAATCCCGTCTCTCCTCTCGCTGTTTTACACTGTGAAACTCCCTTCTCTCCTCTCGCTGTTTTACACTTTGAAAATCCCGTCTCTCCTCTCGCTGTTTTACACTGTGAAAATCACGTCTCTCCTCTCACTGTTTTACACTGTGAAACTCCCGTCTCTCCTCTCGCTGTTTTACACTGTGAAAATCCCGTCTCTCCTCTCACTGTTTTACACTGTGAAAATCCCGTCTCTCCTCTCGCTGTTTTACACTGTGAAAATCCCGTCTCTCCTCTCGCTGTTTTACACTGTGAAAATCCCGTCTCTCCTCTCGCTGTTTTACACTGTGAAAATCCCGTCTCTCCTCTCGCTGTTTTACACTGTGAAAATCCCGTCTCTCCTCTCACTGTTTTACACTGTGAAAATCCCGTCTCTCCTCTCGCTGTTTTACACTGTGAAAATCCCGTCTCTCCTCTCGCTGTTTTACACTGTGAAACTCCCGTCTCTCCTCTCGCTGTTTTACACTGTGAAAATCCCGTCTCTCCTCTCGCTGTTTTACACTGTGAAACTCCCGTCTCTCCTCTCACTGTTTTACACTGTGAAAATCCCGTCTCTCCTCTCGCTGTTTTACACTGTGAAAATCCCGTCTCTCCTCTCGCTGTTTTACACTGTGAAACTCCCGTCTCTCCTCTCGCTGTTTTAAACTGTGAAAATCCCGTCTCTCCTCTCGCTGTTTTACACTGTGAAACTCCCGTCTCTCCTCTCACTGTTTTACACTGTGAAAATCCCGTCTCTCCTCTCGCTGTTTTACACTGTGAAACTCCCGTCTCTCCTCTCGCTGTTTTACACTGTGAAAATCCCGTCTCTCCTCTCGCTGTTTTACACTGTGAAAATCCCGTCTCTCCTCTCGCTGTTTTACACTGTGAAAATCCCGTCTCTCCTCTCGCTGTTTTACACTGTGAAACACCCGTCTCTCCTCTCGCTGTTTTACACTGTGAAAATCCCGTCTCTCCTCTCGCTGTTTTACACTGTGAAAATCCCGTCTCTCCTCTCGCTGTTTTACACTGTGAAACTCCCGTCTCTCCTCTCGCTGTTTTACACTGTGAAAATCCCGTCTCTCCTCTCGCTGTTTTACACTGTGAAACTCCCGTCTCTCCTGTCCCTGTTTTACACTGTGAAAATCCCGTCTCTCCTCTCCCTGTTTTACACTGTGAAAATCCCGTCTCTCCTCTCACTGTTTTACACTGTGAAAATCCCGTCTCTCCTCTCGCTGTTTTACACTGTGAAGATCCCGTCTCTCCTCTCGCTGTTTTACACTGTGAAATTCCCGTCTCTCCTCTCGCTGTTTTACACTTTGAAAATCCCGTCTCTCCTCTCGCTGTTTTACACTGTGAAACTCCCGTCTCTCCTCTCGCTGTTTTAAACTGTGAAAATCCCGTCTCTTCCTCTCGCTGTTTTACACTGTGAAACACCCGTCTCTCCGCTCACTGGTTTACACTGTGAAAATCCCGTCTCTCCTCTCGCTGTTTTACACTGTGAAAATCCCGTCTCTCCTATCGCTGTTTTACACTGTGAAACTCCCGTCTCTCCTCTCGCTGTTTTAAACTGTGAAAATCCCGTCTCTTCCTCTCGCTGTTTTACACTGTGAAACACCCGTCTCTCCTCTCACTGTTTTACACTGTGAAACTACCGTCTCTCCTCTCCCTGTTTTACACTGTGAAAATCCCGTCTCTCCTCTCACTGTTTTACACTGTGAAAATCCCGTCTCTCCTCTCGCTGTTTTACACTGTGAAGATCCCGTCTCTCCTCTCGCTGTTTTACACTGTGAAATTCCCGTCTCTCCTCTCGCTGTTTTACACTGTGAAAATCCCGTCTCTCCTCTCGCTGTTTTACACTGTGAACATCCCGTCTCTCCTCTCACTGTTTTACACTGTGAAACTCCCATCTCTCCTCTCGCTGTTTTACACTGTGAAAATCCCGTCTCTCCTCTCGCTGTTTTACACTTTGAAACTCCCGTCTCTCCTCTCGCTGTTTTAAACTGTGAAAATCCCGTCTCTTCCTCTCGCTGTTTTACACTGTGAAACACCCGTCTCTCCTCTCACTGTTTTACACTGTGAAAATCCCGTCTCTGCTCTCGCTGTGTTACACTGTGAAAATCCCGTCTCTCCTCTCGCTGTTTTACACTGTGAAACTCCCGTCTCTCCTCTCGCTGCTTTAAACTGTGAAAATCCCGTCTCTTCCTCTCGCTGTTTTACACTGTGAAACACCTGTCTCTCCTCCCCGTCTCTCCTCTCACTGTTTTACACTGTGAAAATCCCGTCTCTCCTCTCGCTGTTTTACACTGTGAAAATCCCGTCTCTCCTCTCGCTGTTTTACACTGTGAAACTCCCGTCTCTCCTCTCGCTGTTTTAAACTGTGAAAATCCCGTCTCTCCTCTCGCTGTTTTACACTGTGAAACTCCCGTCTCTCCTCTCGCTGTTTTAAACTGTGAAAATCCCGTCTCTTCCTCTCGCTGTTTTACACTGTGAAACACCCGTCTCTCCTCTCACTGTTTTACACTGTGAAAATCCCGTCTCTGCTCTCGTTGTGTTACACTTTGAAAATCCCGTCTCTCCTCTCGCTGTTTTACACTGTGAAACTCCCGTCTCTCCTCTCGCTGCTTTAAACTGTGAAAATCCCGTCTCTTCCTCTCGCTGTTTTACACTGTGAAACACCCGTCTCTCCTCCCCGTCCCTCCTCTCACTGTTTTACACTGTGAAAATCCCGTCTCTCCTCTCGCTGTTTTACACTGTGAAAATCCCATCTCTCCTCTCGCTGTTTTACACTGTGAAACTCCCGTCTCTCCTCTCGCTGTTTTAAACTGTGAAAATCCCGTCTCTCCTCTCGCTGTTTTACACTGTGAAAATCCCGTCTCTCTCTCACTGTTTTACACTGTGAAAATCCCGTCTCTCCTCTCGCTGTTTTACACTGTGAAAATCCCGTCTCTCCTCTCGCTGTTTTACACTGTGAAAATCCCGTCTCTCCTCTCGCTGTTTTACACTGTGAAAATCCCGTCTCTCCTCTCGCTGTTTTACACTGTGAAAATCCCGTCTCTCTTCTCACCGTTTTACACTGTGAAACACCCGTCTCTCCTGTCACTGTTTTACACTGTGAAAATCCCGTCTCTCCTCTCACTGTTTTAAACTGTGAAAATCCTGTCTCTCCTCTTGCTGTTTTACACTGTGAAAATCCCTTCTCTCCTCTCACTGTTTTACACTGTGAAAATCCCGTCTCTCCTCTCGCTGTTTTACACTGTGAAACTCCCGTCTCTCCTCTCCCTGTTTTACACTGTGAAAATCCCGTCTCTCCTCTCGCTGTTTTACACTGTGAAAATCCCGTCTCTCCTCTCGCTGTTTTACACTGTGAAAATCCCGTCTCTCCTCTCGCTGTTTTACACTGTGAAAATCCCGTCTCTCCTCTCGCTGTTTTACACTGTGAAAATCCCGTCTCTCCTCTCGCTGTTTTACACTGTGAAAATCCCGTCTCTCCTCTCGCTGTTTTACACTGTGAAAATCCCGTCTCTCCTCTCACTGTTTTACACTGTGAAACTCCCGTCTCTCCTCTCGCTGTTTTACACTGTGAAAATCCCGTCTCTCCTCTCGCTGTTTTACACTGTGAAACTCCCGTCTCTCCTCTCACTGTTTTACACTGTGAAAATCCCGTCTCTCCTCTCGCTGTTTTACACTGTGAAACTCCCGTCTCTCCTCTCGCTGTTTTACACTGTGAAAATCCCGTCTCTCCTCTCGCTGTTTTACACTGTGAAAATCCCGTCTCTCCTCTCGCTGTTTTACACTGTGAAAATCCCGTCTCTCCTCTCGCTGTTTTACACTGTGAAAATCCCGTCTCTCCTCTCGCTGTTTTACACTGTGAAAATCCTGTCTCTCCTCTTGCTGTTTTACACTGTGAAACTCCCGTCTCTCTTCTCGCTGTTTTACACTGTGAAAATCCCGTCTCTCCTCTCGCTGTTTTACACTGTGAAACTCCCGTCTCTCCTCTCACTGTTTTACACTGTGAAAATCCCGTCTCTCCTCTCGCTGTTTTACACTGTGAAAATCCCGTCTCTCCTCTCGCTGTTTTACACTGTGAAAATCCCGTCTCTCCTCTCGCTGTTTTACACTGTGAAACTCCCGTCTCTCCTCTCACTGTTTTACACTGTGAAAATCCCGTCTCTCCTCTCGCTGTTTTACACTGTGAAAATCCCGTCTCTCCTCTCGCTGTTTTACACTGTGAAACTCCCGTCTCTCCTCTCGCTGCTTTAAACTGTGAAAATCCCGTCTCTTCCTCTCGCTGTTTTACACTGTGAAACACCCGTCTCTCCTCCCCGTCTCTCCTCTCACTGTTTTACACTGTGAAAATCCCGTCTCTCCTCTCGCTGTTTTACACTGTGAAAATCCCGTCTCTCCTCTCGCTGTTTTACACTGTGAAACTCCCGTCTCTCCTCTCGCTGTTTTACACTGTGAAAATCCCGTCTCTCCTCTCGCTGTTTTACACTGTGAAAATCCCGTCTCTCCTCTCGCTGTTTTAAACTGTGAAAATCCCGTCTCTCCTCTCGCTGTTTTACACTGTGAAAATCCCGTCTCTCCTCTCACTGTTTTACACTGTGAAAATCCCGTCTCTCCTCTCGCTGTTTTACACTGTGAAAATCCCGTCTCTCCTCTCGCTGTTTTACACTGTGAAACTCCCGTCTCTCCTCTCGCTGTTTTACACTGTGAAAATCCCGTCTCTCCTCTCGCTGTTTTACACTGTGAAAATCCCGTCTCTCCTCTCGCTGTTTTACACTGTGAAAATCCCGTCTCTCCTCTCGCTGTTTTACACTGTGAAAATCCCGTCTCTCCTCTCGCTGTTTTACACTGTGAAACTCCCGTCTCTCCTCTCGCTGTTTTACACTGTGAAAATCCCGTCTCTCCTCTCGCTGTTTTACACTGTGAAAATCCCGTCTCTCCTCTCGCTATTTTACACTGTGAAAATCCCGTCTCTCTTCTCACTGTTTTAAACTGTTAAAATCCCGTCTCTCCTCTCGCTGTTTTACACTGTGAAAATCCCGTCTCTCTTCTCACCTTTTTACACTGTGAAACACCCGTCTCTCCTCTCACTGTTTTACACTGTGAAAATCCCGTCTCTCCTCTCACTGTTTTAAACTGTGAAAATCCTGTCTCTCCTCTCGCTGTTTTACACTGTGAAAATCCCGTCTCTCCTCTCACTGTTTTACACTGTGAAAATCCCGTCTCTCCTCTCGCTGTTTTGCCCTGTGAAACTCCCGTCTCTCCTCTCCCTGTTTTACACTGTGAAAATCCCGTCTCTCCTCTCGCTGTTTTACACTGTGAAAATCCCGTCTCTCCTCTCGCTGTTTTACACTGTGAAAATCCCGTCTCTCCTCTCGCTGTTTTACACTGTGAAAATCCCGTCTCTCCTCTCACTGTTTTACACTGTGAAACTCCCGTCTCTCCTCTCGCTGTTTTACACTGTGAAAATCCCGTCTCTCCTCTCGCTGTTTTACACTGTGAAACTCCCGTCTCTCCTCTCGCTGTTTTACACTGTGAAAATCCCGTCTCTCCTCTCGCTGTTTTACACTGTGAAACTCCCGTCTCTCCTCTCGCTGTTTTAAACTGTGAAAATCCCGTCTCTTCCTCTCGCTGTTTTACACTGTGAAACACCCGTCTCTCCTCTCACTGTTTTACACTGTGAAAATCCCGTCTCTCCTCTCGCTGTTTTACACTGTGAAAATCCCGTCTCTCCTCTCGCTGTTTTACACTGTGAAACTCCCGTCTCTCCTCTCACTGTTTTACACTGTGAAAATCCCGTCTCTCCTCTCGCTGTTTTACACTGTGAAACTCCCGTCTCTCCTCTCACTGTTTTACACTGTGAAAATCCCGTCTCTCCTCTCGCTGTTTTACACTGTGAAAATCCCGTCTCTCCTCTCGCTGTTTTACACTGTGAAAATCCCGTCTCTCCTCTCGCTGTTTTACACTGTGAAACTCCCGTCTCTCCTCTCTCTGTTTTACACTGTGAAAATCCCGTCTCTCCTCTCGCTGTTTTACACTGTGAAAATCCCGTCTCTCCTCTCGCTGTTTTACACTGTGAAACTCCCGTCTCTCCTCTCGCTGTTTTAAACTGTGAAAATCCCGTCTCTTCCTCTCGCTGTTTTACACTGTGAAACTCCCGTCTCTCCTCTCACTGTTTTACACTGTGAAACTACCGTCTCTCCTCTCCCTGTTTTACACTGTGAAAATCCCGTCTCTCCTCTCACTGTTTTACACTGTGAAAATCCCGTCTCTCCTCTCGCTGTTTTACACTGTGAAGATCCCGTCTCTCCTCTCGCTGTTTTACACTGTGAAATTCCCGTCTCTCCTCTCGCTGTTTTACACTGTGAAAATCCCGTCTCTCCTCTCGCTGTTTTACACTGTGAAACTCCCGTCTCTCCTCTCGCTGTTTTAAACTGTGAAAATTCCGTCTCTTCCTCTCGCTGTTTTACACTGTGAAACACCCGTCTCTCCGCTCACTGGTTTACACTGTGAAAATCCCGTCTCTCCTCTCGCTGTTTTACACTGTGAAAATCCCGTCTCTCCTATCGCTGTTTTACACTGTGAAACTCCCGTCTCTCCTCTCGCTGTTTTAAACTGTGAAAATCCCGTCTCTTCCTCTCGCTGTTTTACACTGTGAAACACCCGTCTCTCCTCTCACTGTTTTACACTGTGAAACTACCGTCTCTCCTCTCCCTGTTTTACACTGTGAAAATCCCGTCTCTCCTCTCACTGTTTTACACTGTGAAAATCCCGTCTCTCCTCTCGCTGTTTTACACTGTGAAGATCCCGTCTCTCCTCTCGCTGTTTTACACTGTGAAATTCCCGTCTCTTCCTCTCGCTGTTTTACACTTTGAAAATCCCGTCTCTCCTCTCGCTGTTTTACACTGTGAACATCCCGTCTCTCCTCTCACTGTTTTACACTGTGAAACTCCCATCTCTCCTCTCGCTGTTTTACACTGTGAAAATCCCGTCTCTCCTCTCGCTGTTTTACACTTTGAAACTCCCGTCTCTCCTCTCGCTGTTTTAAACTGTGAAAATCCCGTCTCTTCCTCTCGCTGTTTTACACTGTGAAACACCCGTCTCTCCTCTCACTGTTTTACACTGTGAAAATCCCGTCTCTGCTCTCGCTGTGTTACACTGTGAAAATCCCGTCTCTCCTCTCGCTGTTTTACACTGTGAAACTCCCGTCTCTCCTCTCGCTGCTTTAAACTGTGAAAATCCCGTCTCTTCCTCTCGCTGTTTTACACTGTGAAATACCCGTCTCTCCTCCCCGTCTCTCCTCTCACTGTTTTACACTGTGAAAATCCCGTCTCTCCTCTCGCTGTTTTACACTGTGAAAATCCCGTCTCTCCTCTCGCTGTTTTACACTGTGAAACTCCCGTCTCTCCTCTCGCTGTTTTAAACTGTGAAAATCCCGTCTCTCCTCTCGCTGTTTTACACTGTGAAACTCCCGTCTCTCCTCTCGCTGTTTTAAACTGTGAAAATCCCGTCTCTTCCTCTCGCTGTTTTACACTGTGAAACACCCGTCTCTCCTCTCACTGTTTTACACTGTGAAAATCCCGTCTCTGCTCTCGTTGTGTTACACTTTGAAAATCCCGTCTCTACTCTCGCTGTTTTACACTGTGAAACTCCCGTCTCTCCTCTCGCTGCTTTAAACTGTGAAAATCCCGTCTCTTCCTCTCGCTGTTTTACACTGTGAAACACCCGTCTCTCCTGCCCGTCCCTCCTCTCACTGTTTAACACTGTGAAAATCCCGTCTCTCCTCTCGCTGTTTTACACTGTGAAAATCCCATCTCTCCTCTCGCTGTTTTACACTGTGAAACTCCCGTCTCTCCTCTCGCTGTTTTAAACTGTGAAAATCCCGTCTCTCCTCTCGCTGTTTTACACTGTGAAAATCCCGTCTCTCTTCTCACTGTTTTAAACTGTGAAAATCCCGTCTCTCCTCTCGCGGTTTTACACTGTGAAAATTCCGTCTCTCCTCTCGCTGTTTTAAACTGTGAAAATCCCATCTCTCCTCTCGCTGTTTTACACTCTGAAAATCCCGTCTCTCCTCTCGCTGTTTTACACTGTGAAAATCCCGTCTCTCTTCTCACCTTTTTACACTGTGAAACACCCGTCTCTCCTGTCACTGTTTTACACTGTGAAAATCCCACTCTCCTCTCACTGTTTTAAACTGTGAAAATCCTGTCTCTCCTCTTGCTGTTTTACACTGTGAAAATCCCTTCTCTCCTCTCACTGTTTTACACTGTGAAAATCCCGTCTCTCCTCTCGCTGTTTTCCCTGTGAAACTCCCGTCTCTCCTCTCCCTGTTTTACACTGTGAAAATCCCGTCTCTCCTCTCGCTGTTTTACACTGTGAAAATCCCGTCTCTCCTCTCGCTGTTTTACACTGTGAAGATCCCGTCTCTCCTCTCGCTGTTTTACACTGTGAAGATCCCGTCTCTCCTCTCGCTGTTTTACACTGTGAAAATCCCGTCTCTCCTCTCGCTGTTTTACACTGTGAAAATCCCGTCTCTCCTCTCGCTGTTTTACACTGTGAAAATCCCGTCTCTCCTCTCACTGTTTTACACTGTGAAACTCCCATCTCTCCTCTCGCTGTTTTACACTGTGAAAATCCCGTCTCTCCTCTCGCTGTTTTACACTGTGAAACTCCCGTCTCTCCTCTCACTGTTTTGCACTGTGAAAATCCCGTCTCTCCTCTCGCTGTTTTACACTGTGAAACTCCCGTCTCTCCTCTCGCTGTTTTAAACTGTGAAAATCCCGTCTCTCCTCTCGCTGTTTTACACTGTGAAAATCCCGTCTCTCCTCTCCCTGTTTTACACTGTGAAAATCCCGTCTCTCCTCTCGCTGTTTTTCACTGTGAAATTCCCGTCTCTCCTCTCGCTGTTTTACACTGTGAAAATCCCGTCTCTCCTCTCGCTGTTTTACACTGTGAAAATCCCTTCTCTCCTCTCACTGTTTTACACTGTGAAACTCGCATCTCTCCTCTCGCTGTTTTACACTGTGAAAATCCCGTCTCTCCTCTCGCTGTTTTACACTGTGAAAATCCCGTCTCTCCTCTCGCTGTTTTACACTGTGAAAATCCCGTCTCTCCTCTCGCTGTTTTACACTGTGAAACTCCCGTCTCTCCGCTATGTTTACACTGTGAAAATCCGTCTCTCCACTCGCTGTTTTACACTGTGAAATTCCCGTCTCTCTCTCGCTGTTTTACACTGTGAAAATCCCGTCTCTCCTCTCGCTGTTTTACACTGTGTAAATCCCGTCTCTCCTCTCGCTGTTTTACACTGTGAAAATCCCGTCTCTCCCTCTCGCTGTTTTACACTGTGAAAATCCCGTCTCTCCTCTCGCTGTTTTACCTGTGAAATCCGTCTCTCCTCTCGCTGTTTTACACTGTGAAAATCCCGTCTCTCCTCTCGCTGTTTTACACTGTGAAAATCCCGTCTCTCCTCTCGCTGTTTTACACTGTGAAAATCCCGTCTCTCCTCTCGCTGTTTTACACTGTGAAAATCCCGTCTCTCCTCTCGCTGTTTTACACTGTGAAAATCCCGTCTCTCCTCTCGCTGTTTTACACTGTGAAAATCCCGTCTCTCCTCTCGCTGTTTTACACTGTGAAAATCCCGTCTCTCCTCTCGCTGTTTTACACTGTGAAAATCCCGTCTCTCCTCTCGCTGTTTTACACTGTGAAAATCCCGTCTCTCCTCTCGCTGTTTTACACTGTGAAAATCCCGTCTCTCCTCTCGCTGTTTTACACTGTGAAAATCCCGTCTCTCCTCTCGCTGTTTTACACTGTGAAAATCCCGTCTCTCCTCTCGCTGTTTTACACTGTGAAAATCCCGTCTCTCCTCTCGCTGTTTTACACTGTGAAAATCCCGTCTCTCCTCTCGCTGTTTTACACTGTGAAAATCCCGTCTCTCCTCTCGCTGTTTTACACTGTGAAAATCCCGTCTCTCCTCTCGCTGTTTTACACTGTGAAAATCCCGTCTCTCCTCTCGCTGTTTTACACTGTGAAAATCCCGTCTCTCCTCTCGCTGTTTTACACTGTGAAAATCCCGTCTCTCCTCTCGCTGTTTTACACTGTGAAAATCCCGTCTCTCCTCTCGCTGTTTTACACTGTGAAAATCCCGTCTCTCCTCTCGCTGTTTTACACTGTGAAAATCCCGTCTCTCCTCTCGCTGTTTTACACTGTGAAAATCCCGTCTCTCCTCTCGCTGTTTTACACTGTGAAAATCCCGTCTCTCCTCTCGCTGTTTTACACTGTGAAAATCCCGTCTCTCCTCTCGCTGTTTTACACTGTGAAAATCCCGTCTCTCCTCTCGCTGTTTTACACTGTGAAAATCCCGTCTCTCCTCTCGCTGTTTTACACTGTGAAAATCCCGTCTCTCCTCTCGCTGTTTTACACTGTGAAAATCCCGTCTCTCCTCTCGCTGTTTTACACTGTGAAAATCCCGTCTCTCCTCTCGCTGTTTTACACTGTGAAAATCCCGTCTCTCCTCTCGCTGTTTTACACTGTGAAAATCCCGTCTCTCCTCTCGCTGTTTTACACTGTGAAAATCCCGTCTCTCCTCTCGCTGTTTTACACTGTGAAAATCCCGTCTCTCCTCTCGCTGTTTTACACTGTGAAAATCCCGTCTCTCCTCTCGCTGTTTTACACTGTGAAAATCCCGTCTCTCCTCTCGCTGTTTTACACTGTGAAAATCCCGTCTCTCCTCTCGCTGTTTTACACTGTGAAAATCCCGTCTCTCCTCTCGCTGTTTTACACTGTGAAAATCCCGTCTCTCCTCTCGCTGTTTTACACTGTGAAAATCCCGTCTCTCCTCTCGCTGTTTTACACTGTGAAAATCCCGTCTCTCCTCTCGCTGTTTTACACTGTGAAAATCCCGTCTCTCCTCTCACTGTTTTACACTGTGAAAATCCCGTCTCTCCTCTCGCTGTTTTACACTGTGAAAATCCCGTCTCTCCTCTCGCTGTTTTACACTGTGAAAATCCCGTCTCTCCTCTCGCTGTTTTACACTGTGAAAATCCCGTCTCTCCTCTCGCTGTTTTACACTGTGAAAATCCCGTCTCTCCTCTCGCTGTTTTACACTGTGAAAATCCCGTCTCTCCTCTCGCTGTTTTACACTGTGAAAATCCCGTCTCTCCTCTCGCTGTTTTACACTGTGAAAATCCCGTCTCTCCTCTCGCTGTTTTACACTGTGAAAATCCCGTCTCTCCTCTCGCTGTTTTACACTGTGAAAATCCCGTCTCTCCTCTCGCTGTTTTACACTGTGAAAATCCCGTCTCTCCTCTCGCTGTTTTACACTGTGAAAATCCCGTCTCTCCTCTCGCTGTTTTACACTGTGAAAATCCCGTCTCTCCTCTCGCTGTTTTACACTGTGAAAATCCCGTCTCTCCTCTCGCTGTTTTACACTGTGAAAATCCCGTCTCTCCTCTCGCTGTTTTACACTGTGAAAATCCCGTCTCTCCTCTCGCTGTTTTACACTGTGAAAATCCCGTCTCTCCTCTCGCTGTTTTACACTGTGAAAATCCCGTCTCTCCTCTCGCTGTTTTACACTGTGAAAATCCCGTCTCTCCTCTCGCTGTTTTACACTGTGAAAATCCCGTCTCTCCTCTCGCTGTTTTACACTGTGAAAATCCCGTCTCTCCTCTCGCTGTTTTACACTGTGAAAATCCCGTCTCTCCTCTCGCTGTTTTACACTGTGAAAATCCCGTCTCTCCTCTCGCTGTTTTACACTGTGAAACTCCCGTCTCTCCTCTCGCTGTTTTACACTGTGAAAATCCCGTCTCTCCTCTCGCTGTTTTACACTGTGAAACTCCCGTCTCTCCTCTCGCTGTTTTACACTGTGAAAATCCCGTCTCTCCTCTCGCTGTTTTACACTGTGAAAATCCCGTCTCTCCTCTCGCTGTTTTACACTGTGAAAATCCCGTCTCTCCTCTCGCTGTTTTACACTGTGAAAATCCCGTCTCTCCTCTCGCTGTTTTACACTGTGAAAATCCCGTCTCTCCTCTCGCTGTTTTACACTGTGAAAATCCCGTCTCTCCTCTCGCTGTTTTACACTGTGAAAATCCCGTCTCTCCTCTCGCTGTTTTACACTGTGAAAATCCCGTCTCTCCTCTCGCTGTTTTACACTGTGAAAATCCCGTCTCTCCTCTCGCTGTTTTACACTGTGAAAATCCCGTCTCTCCTCTCGCTGTTTTACACTGTGAAAATCCCGTCTCTCCTCTCGCTGTTTTACACTGTGAAAATCCCGTCTCTCCTCTCGCTGTTTTACACTGTGAAAATCCCGTCTCTCCTCTCGCTGTTTTACACTGTGAAAATCCCGTCTCTCCTCTCGCTGTTTTACACTGTGAAAATCCCGTCTCTCCTCTCGCTGTTTTACACTGTGAAAATCCCGTCTCTCCTCTCGCTGTTTTACACTGTGAAAATCCCGTCTCTCCTCTCGCTGTTTTACACTGTGAAAATCCCGTCTCTCCTCTCGCTGTTTTACACTGTGAAAATCCCGTCTCTCCTCTCGCTGTTTTACACTGTGAAAATCCCGTCTCTCCTCTCGCTGTTTTACACTGTGAAAATCCCGTCTCTCCTCTCGCTGTTTTACACTGTGAAAATCCCGTCTCTCCTCTCGCTGTTTTACACTGTGAAAATCCCGTCTCTCCTCTCGCTGTTTTACACTGTGAAAATCCCGTCTCTCCTCTCGCTGTTTTACACTGTGAAAATCCCGTCTCTCCTCTCGCTGTTTTACACTGTGAAAATCCCGTCTCTCCTCTCGCTGTTTTACACTGTGAAAATCCCGTCTCTCCTCTCGCTGTTTTACACTGTGAAAATCCCGTCTCTCCTCTCGCTGTTTTACACTGTGAAAATCCCGTCTCTCCTCTCGCTGTTTTACACTGTGAAAATCCCGTCTCTCCTCTCGCTGTTTTACACTGTGAAAATCCCGTCTCTCCTCTCGCTGTTTTACACTGTGAAAATCCCGTCTCTCCTCTCGCTGTTTTACACTGTGAAAATCCCGTCTCTCCTCTCGCTGTTTTACACTGTGAAAATCCCGTCTCTCCTCTCGCTGTTTTACACTGTGAAAATCCCGTCTCTCCTCTCGCTGTTTTACACTGTGAAAATCCCGTCTCTCCTCTCGCTGTTTTACACTGTGAAAATCCCGTCTCTCCTCTCGCTGTTTTACACTGTGAAAATCCCGTCTCTCCTCTCGCTGTTTTACACTGTGAAAATCCCGTCTCTCCTCTCGCTGTTTTACACTGTGAAAATCCCGTCTCTCCTCTCGCTGTTTTACACTGTGAAAATCCCGTCTCTCCTCTCGCTGTTTTACACTGTGAAACTCCCGTCTCTCCTCTCGCTGTTTTACACTGTGAAAATCCCGTCTCTCCTCTCGCTGTTTTACACTGTGAAAATCCCGTCTCTCCTCTCGCTGTTTTACACTGTGAAAATCCCGTCTCTCCTCTCGCTGTTTTACACTGTGAAAATCCCGTCTCTCCTCTCGCTGTTTTACACTGTGAAAATCCCGTCTCTCCTCTCGCTGTTTTACACTGTGAAAATCCCGTCTCTCCTCTCGCTGTTTTACACTGTGAAACTCCCGTCTCTCCTCTCGCTGTTTTACACTGTGAAAATCCCGTCTCTCCTCTCGCTGTTTTACACTGTGAAAATCCCGTCTCTCCTCTCGCTGTTTTACACTGTGAAAATCCCGTCTCTCCTCTCGCTGTTTTACACTGTGAAAATCCCGTCTCTCCTCTCGCTGTTTTACACTGTGAAAATCCCGTCTCTCCTCTCGCTGTTTTACACTGTGAAAATCCCGTCTCTCCTCTCGCTGTTTTACACTGTGAAAATCCCGTCTCTCCTCTCGCTGTTTTACACTGTGAAAATCCCGTCTCTCCTCTCGCTGTTTTACACTGTGAAAATCCCGTCTCTCCTCTCGCTGTTTTACACTGTGAAAATCCCGTCTCTCCTCTCGCTGTTTTACACTGTGAAACTCCCGTCTCTCCTCTCGCTGTTTTACACTGTGAAAATCCCGTCTCTCCTCTCGCTGTTTTACACTGTGAAAATCCCGTCTCTCCTCTCGCTGTTTTACACTGTGAAAATCCCGTCTCTCCTCTCGCTGTTTTACACTGTGAAAATCCCGTCTCTCCTCTCGCTGTTTTACACTGTGAAAATCCCGTCTCTCCTCTCGCTGTTTTACACTGTGAAAATCCCGTCTCTCCTCTCGCTGTTTTACACTGTGAAAATCCCGTCTCTCCTCTCGCTGTTTTACACTGTGAAAATCCCGTCTCTCCTCTCGCTGTTTTACACTGTGAAAATCCCGTCTCTCCTCTCGCTGTTTTACACTGTGAAAATCCCGTCTCTCCTCTCGCTGTTTTACACTGTGAAAATCCCGTCTCTCCTCTCGCTGTTTTACACTGTGAAAATCCCGTCTCTCCTCTCGCTGTTTTACACTGTGAAAATCCCGTCTCTCCTCTCGCTGTTTTACACTGTGAAAATCCCGTCTCTCCTCTCGCTGTTTTACACTGTGAAAATCCCGTCTCTCCTCTCGCTGTTTTACACTGTGAAAATCCCGTCTCTCCTCTCGCTGTTTTACACTGTGAAACTCCCGTCTCTCCTCTCGCTGTTTTACACTGTGAAAATCCCGTCTCTCCTCTCGCTGTTTTACACTGTGAAAATCCCGTCTCTCCTCTCGCTGTTTTACACTGTGAAAATCCCGTCTCTCCTCTCGCTGTTTTACACTGTGAAAATCCCGTCTCTCCTCTCGCTGTTTTACACTGTGAAAATCCCGTCTCTCCTCTCGCTGTTTTACACTGTGAAAATCCCGTCTCTCCTCTCGCTGTTTTACACTGTGAAAATCCCGTCTCTCCTCTCGCTGTTTTACACTGTGAAAATCCCGTCTCTCCTCTCGCTGTTTTACACTGTGAAAATCCCGTCTCTCCTCTCGCTGTTTTACACTGTGAAAATCCCGTCTCTCCTCTCGCTGTTTTACACTGTGAAAATCCCGTCTCTCCTCTCGCTGTTTTACACTGTGAAAATCCCGTCTCTCCTCTCGCTGTTTTACACTGTGAAAATCCCGTCTCTCCTCTCGCTGTTTTACACTGTGAAAATCCCGTCTCTCCTCTCGCTGTTTTACACTGTGAAAATCCCGTCTCTCCTCTCGCTGTTTTACACTGTGAAAATCCCGTCTCTCCTCTCGCTGTTTTACACTGTGAAAATCCCGTCTCTCCTCTCGCTGTTTTACACTGTGAAAATCCCGTCTCTCCTCTCGCTGTTTTACACTGTGAAAATCCCGTCTCTCCTCTCGCTGTTTTACACTGTGAAAATCCCGTCTCTCCTCTCGCTGTTTTACACTGTGAAAATCCCGTCTCTCCTCTCGCTGTTTTACACTGTGAAAATCCCGTCTCTCCTCTCGCTGTTTTACACTGTGAAAATCCCGTCTCTCCTCTCGCTGTTTTACACTGTGAAAATCCCGTCTCTCCTCTCGCTGTTTTACACTGTGAAAATCCCGTCTCTCCTCTCGCTGTTTTACACTGTGAAAATCCCGTCTCTCCTCTCGCTGTTTTACACTGTGAAAATCCCGTCTCTCCTCTCGCTGTTTTACACTGTGAAAATCCCGTCTCTCCTCTCGCTGTTTTACACTGTGAAAATCCCGTCTCTCCTCTCACTGTTTTACACTGTGAAAATCCCGTCTCTCCTCTCGCTGTTTTACACTGTGAAAATCCCGTCTCTCCTCTCGCTGTTTTACACTGTGAAAATCCCGTCTCTCCTCTCGCTGTTTTACACTGTGAAAATCCCGTCTCTCCTCTCGCTGTTTTACACTGTGAAAATCCCGTCTCTCCTCTCGCTGTTTTACACTGTGAAAATCCCGTCTCTCCTCTCGCTGTTTTACACTGTGAAAATCCCGTCTCTCCTCTCGCTGTTTTACACTGTGAAAATCCCGTCTCTCCTCTCGCTGTTTTACACTGTGAAAATCCCGTCTCTCCTCTCGCTGTTTTACACTGTGAAAATCCCGTCTCTCCTCTCGCTGTTTTACACTGTGAAAATCCCGTCTCTCCTCTCGCTGTTTTACACTGTGAAAATCCCGTCTCTCCTCTCGCTGTTTTACACTGTGAAAATCCCGTCTCTCCTCTCGCTGTTTTACACTGTGAAAATCCCGTCTCTCCTCTCGCTGTTTTACACTGTGAAAATCCCGTCTCTCCTCTCGCTGTTTTACACTGTGAAAATCCCGTCTCTCCTCTCGCTGTTTTACACTGTGAAAATCCCGTCTCTCCTCTCGCTGTTTTACACTGTGAAAATCCCGTCTCTCCTC